>NW_027077358.1:0-300000 GCF_963924675.1 Phocoena phocoena | reverse complement strand
CAGTTTTCGTCCCCTGGTACTCAGGTTCACCATTCCAGACCCTTTTCTTACACTCTCCCCATTTGGAGAGTCAGTGCCTTTAACCTCCTGTTTGGCACTGTTTGCAATTTCTGCGCAAGATGAACAGGAATACGGAGAACCAACGGGAGACTATCTGTAGGTGTGTGCACGGGCAAATTTTTTTTTTAACATCTTTATTGGGGTATAATTGCTTTACAATGGTGTGTTAGTTTTTGCTTTATAACAAAGTGAATCAGCTATGCAAATACATATACTCCCATGTGTCTTCCCTCTTGTGTCTCCCTCCCTCCCTCTCTCCCCCTCCCACCCCTCCAGGCTGTCCCAACGCCCCGAGCTAATATCCCTGTGCCTTGTTGCTGCTTCCCCCTTGCTCTCTACCTTACTACGTTTGTTAGTGTGTATATATCCATGACTCTCTCTCGCCCTGTCAAAACTCACCCTTCCCCTTCCCCATATCCTCAATTCCATTCTTCAGTAGGTCTGCGCCTCTATTCCTGTCTTATCCCTAGGTTCTTCATGACATTTTTTTCCTTTAAATTCCATATATATGTGTTAGCATACGCTATTTGTCTTTTTCTTTCTGACTTACTTCACTCTGTATGACAGACTCTAGGTCTATCCATCTCATTACAAATAACTCAGTTTCATTTCTTTTTAAGGCTGAGTAATATTCCATTGTGTATATGTGCCACATCTTCTTTATCCATTCGTCCAATGATGGGCGCTTAGGTTCTTTCCATCTCCGGGCTATTCTAAAGAGAGCTGCAATGAACATTTTGGTACATGACTCTTTTTGAATTTTGGTTTTCTCAGGGTATATGCCCAGTATGCACGGGCAATTTTAACACTCATTTCCCAACAGGAAGAGGAATTAACCAAAGGCTCAGCATGCCGTGCTGGAACAAGATTAGGGCCCGAAGCAATCCTGCCGTTTTGTGGCCAGCTCACAAGAAAGCGAGTTGAGGAAAGGAGCTCAGGGGCACTGTCATTCACATACCTGCAGATTTATAAATGACAGAAATCGTACAAAAATATATTGAATTAAGGCTGCGAAGAGGACTTGAAAGTGGGGCAGAATTGCCGGAATCCGATTTCAGGAGGTAGACTTGAATTGCTCTGAAAGCATAAGAGAAGTGGCAGAACCTCGTCAATGAAGCACTTGGCCAAAAAGTGCATATGCGTTTTTTCCAGGGCCATCATTAACGGGAATAGGAGGCTCCCAGCATGCTCCAGTGGCCAACAGAGGGCCCACGTCACCAAGGCGATGTAAGCTAGCCAGGCAGGAGTGACCTGACATCAGAGGGCCCACCGCACAGAATGGTAAGGAACCCAGCCAGGATCAGACTCTCCCCAGAGGGCTCACATCACCAAGGTGATGGGAACCAGGCAAGAGTGTCCTCACACCCGTGGGGCCACATCATCAAAAGTTGAGGTACCCAGCACATGTGGCCTCAAATCAGAGGACCCACATCATCATGGGTTTCGGAGTGAGGCAGGCAGGATTAACTTCACAACACATGTCCCACTGTATACAAAATGTGTGGAAACCAGCAGCTGGATCTTCCTAGCAGGCGGCCCAGAGCACTGAGGCTATGAGATCCAGGCCGGCATGAACTCACAACAGAGGTCCTTCATTGTGATTCTGTAAGCAACCCAGCCGTTGTGACCTCATAGCAGAAGGCCCACATCCCCATGGGGAAGGGAAACAAGCAGGAGTGTCATCGCAAGAGTGGGCACACATGAAAAAATGTGGGGAGCCCAGCAATTAGTGCCTGATGCCAGAAGGCCCTCATCACCGAGGGGTGGTGGCTCCCAGCCAGCTCCGACTGCTACCAGAGGGGCGACGTCGCCAATGCGGAGTGAGACAACCAGGCAGGAGTGATCTCAGAGCAGAGGGTCAAGCTCACAGAAGTGTGAAGAACCAAAGAGGATCAGATTCTCACCAGAGGGCCCACATCACCAAGGGAATGGGAATCAGGCAGGAGTGTCCTCACACTAGTGGGGCCACATCACCGAAAAGTGAGGGACCCAGCACATGTGGCCTCAAACCAGAGGACACACATCACAAGGGAGCTGGGATTGAGGCAGGCAGGAGGAGCCTCAAAACAGAGGGACCATAGAATTAAAGAGGTGAAGAATCCCGCAGTTGGAACCTCCCAGCAGGCGCCCAGGAGCAGCGAGACTATGGGATCCAGGCCGGAGTGATCTCACACCAGAGGGCCGTCATCATGAAACTGTGAGCAACCTAGGCGTTGGGATCTCAGAGCAGAAGGCCCACATTCCCATGGGGTTGGGAACCTGTCAGAAGTGTACTCGCACCACAGGGCACACATCAGGGAATTTAGGGAACCCAGGAGTTAGGGCCTGACGCCAGAGGGCCCTCATTACCAAGGGGAGGAGACTCCAATCAGGCACCAACACCCAACTGAGGTCCCACGTCGCCAAGGTGACGTGTGACAGCCAGGTAGGAGTGACCTCACCACAGAGGGCCTACCTCACAGAAGGGTGAGGAACACAGCCAGGATAAGACTCTCACCAGAGGGCCCACATCACCAAGGTGATCAGAACCAGGCAGGAGAGTCTTCACACCAGTGTGGCCACATCATAGAAAGGTGAGGAACCCAGCACATGTGGCCTAAACCAGAAGACCCACATCTCCAAGGGGCTCGGAATGAGGCAGGCAGGAGTAGCCTCACAACACAGGGCCCATAGAATAAAAAAGCTGAGGAATCCAGCAATGGGAACCTCCCAGCAGGCGGCCAAGAGCACCAAGTCTATGCGATTCAGGCCGCAGTAAACTCACAGCAGAGGGTCCACATCATCAAATTGCGAGCAACCCAGCCATTTGGACCTCAGAACAGAAGGTCCACATCCCCAAGGTGTTGGGAGCATGGCAGGAGTGTCCTCGCATCACTTAGCACATATCAGAAAATGTGGGTACCCAGCAGTTAGGGCCTGACGCCAGAGGGCCCTCATCACTGAGGGGAGGAGGCCCCAGCATGCTCCAAATGCCACCAGAGAGTCCATGTCGCCAAGGCGACGTGCGCCAGCCAGGCAGGATTGACCTCACAGCAGAGGGCCCACATCATGAAAGTGTGAGCAACCCAGCCGTTAGGACCTCAGAACAGAAGGCCCACACGCTCATGAGGATGGGAACCTGGCAGGAGTGCCCTTGCACCACTTAGCACGTATCAGAAAATGTGGGAAACCCGCCGTTAGGGCCTGATGCCAGAGGGCCTCATCACCGAGGGAAGGAGGCTCCCAGCAGGCTCCAACTGCCACCAGGGTGCCGAAGTCAGCAAGGCGGGCTGTGCCAGCCAGGCAGGAGTGACCTCAGAGAAGAGGGCTCACCTCACGGATGTGTGAGGAACACAACCAGGATGAGAGTCTCACCAGAGGGCCCACATCACCAAGGGGATGGGAACCAGGCAGGAGTTTCCACACACCAGTGGGGCCACATCATCAAAAGATGAGGAACCCATCACATATGGCCTCAAACCTGAGGACACACATCACCATGTGGCTGAGAGTGAGGCAGGTGTCTGGAGGGGCACATTTAACTCTAATTTCCCACCAGGAAGAGGAATTAACCAAAGGCTCAGAGTGCCGTGCTGGACCCTGATTACGGCCTGAAGGAAACCTGCAGTTTTGTGGCCAGCTTACAAGGAAGCGAGTTAAGAAAGGAGCTCAGGGGCACTGTAATTCACAAACCTGCAGAGATAAATGACAGCTATTGGCAAAAATATATCGAAGTAAGTCTGCAAAGAGGACTTGAAAACGAGGCAGAATTGCAGGAATCATATTTCAAGAGGTAGATTGGAATTGCATTTAAAGCATATGAAAAGCGGCAGATCTTTGACAGTGATGCACATGGACAAAAAGTGCGTATACATTTTTCCTGAATATATTCAGGAAAAAACGCATATGAACATTTTGGCCAACCAAGCACTCCAGCAATGGAAATCCACACTACAATGCAGTCACATTTCCCATTCGTCAAAAAGGCCATCTGAATAAAGTGTAAAAACCAGAAACACAGGACAGGCCATGGAGAACAGGGAGCCGTGTTATGCTGATGGGCGGGATGTAAATTGCCAACAGACACTCTGGAGATGTTCATGGTGTATCCTGAAACATCTAAAAAACAAAGCTACAGAGCCTAGGGCACTTCCACTTTTGGCCCTATAGCTTAGGAAAATTAAAATCAACAAGACACAGCCAACACAAAATTTAGGGCTGCTGTGTTTACAAGAACCTCGAGTCCAGTTCAAATTAAATATCCCAGAAAGAAAAAAATGGATAAAGAAGTTGTGCTACTTACGTACAACGGAATATCACTCAGCAGTGAAATCAATGTCATCAGGCCTGTAGCAGCAAATTGAGTGGATTTAATTATGATGATTCTAAGAGAAATATGTCACACAAAGAAAGATAATTATCATAAGATATCACTAATAGAGGGAGTGTAAACTTGGCTACACATAAACTGAATTACAAAACAGAACAGTCTCACATTTAGATAAAAACCTTATGCTTGCTTAAGGGGAAAGTTGAGTTGGGCTGCTGTATAAAAACAGATTGAAATTAGCACACATACCATTCCATAAGCCAAATACGTAATAAACAAGACCTACTCTTTGCTCAACGAAATAGACTCATCCATGGTGTATCACCTCACACCTATTAGAATGGGCATCATCAGAAAATCTACAAACAACAAATGCTGGAAACGGTGTGGAGATAAGGAATCCTCTTCCACTATTGTTGGGAACGTAAATTGATACAGTCACTGTGGAGAACATTATGGAGTTTCTTATAAAACTAAGAATAGAATTACCATATGATACAGCAATTCCTCTACTGGGCATATACCCAGACAAAACCATAAATCAAAAAGAGACATTCACCACAATGTTCGTTGCATCACTATTTACACTATCCAGGAAATGGAAGCAACCTAAATGCCCACAGACAGACGAATGCATAAAGATGTGGTACATATATAAAATGGAATGTTACTAAGCCATAAAAAGGAATGAAATTGGGACATTTGTAGAGACGTTGATGGATCTAGAGACTGTCATACAGAGTGAAGTAAGTCAGAAAGAGAAAAACAAATCTTGTATATTAATGCATATATGTGGAACCTAGAAAAATTGTACAGATGAACCGTTTTGCAAGGCAGAAATAGAGCAACACATGTATACAACAAACGTATGGACAACAAGGGGGGAAAGCTGTTGGGGATGGTGGTGGGAAGAGTTGAGATATTGGGATTGGTATGTATACATTTATATGTATAAAGTAGATAACCAAAAACAACCTGCTGTATAAAAACATAAAATTAAATTCAAAATAAAAAAATAAAATTAAAAAAAAAACAGAAAAAATATTCTTCCCTTCACATACATGTATTTATATGAATAAATTATTTCCATGCTTATATCTGTAAATACACAAAAGAGGAATAAAATCTACCTTGAACCAAAAACGAAAAAAAGATAAAAAAGAACAGAACCCACCAGTTACACAGAGGAAAACAGTTTCAGGGCACTTGCTCCAATTGCAAACAATTCTGAAGTTGGTCAGTGGTGGGGAATCATCTCCCATTCAGCCAGCATGCTCCTCGCAACAAGCGTCCTCACTGCAAAGCTGGGGGACCGTGCCGAGGTATCTGTGAGTAAACGTGGGCTGAGCTCCAGGCCAGCTGCTGCTGAAATGTTCCCACCCTTCCAAGGCTAAACACCTGAATATGTACAAGGAATTGAAAACCTAGAGGAAGGGCCATGGAGCCACATGAGGGACAGCATGCCAGCCGACTTGGTGCCTGCAGGCCAGCCAGGATGGTCCTGGCCCTGGGTGCTCTTCTGGAAGCTCTCCATTTCCCCGCCTGAGATACCCCTGCTGTCCCGGCCCCCACTGCTTTCTTCCTTCCTCACCTGTGCCCAGGAAGAAATTCCAGCGGCAGGTGTGGGTGACACATCCTCTTCTTTAGCAGGTAGCATCTTGGCAACTGCTGCAGAAAGTCCAGCAGAGCCCCACTCACACTGGGACACCCACAAAGCCGTGGCCTCTCACTCCCTCCCACCAGCCCAGCCCCGAGACTGCTGACAGGGCAGAGAAAATGGCGTCAGGCACAGCTGCAGGGGCTCTTGCTGCCTGGAGCGGTGTTTATATTGATCTCAACCCAGGCACACCTGGGGAGGGCTGGCCGGCACGGTCAGGCTTCCCAGGCCAGCCAATAATCACCACTCAGGAGCACACAGTTGCAGAAAATGGAACTTGCTGAATCGGCCAGGTCCAAGGAACATGTGTGGACTCCTGAGAGTCAGGATAGACAAGGGGCTGCAGCTCTGGCTTGTTTTCTAATTATATTATCTGGCCCATGAGTGGGAGACAACTTCAAGAAAACCCTCTCCTAATGAGAGGAACCCAGGAGTCAGGGAGAGGAGGGGTGGGTGGTGGTTGGAGTCAGAGGCCTGGTGCCCCGGGTGCAGTGGAAGTCTCTGGAAGCCCAGGTGGAGGAGGCCGCAAAGAGTGATGCCCAGGGTCACAGACCTGTCAGAGCTGCTGTTTGTTAGTTCAAGTCCTTCTCTGAGGTGCTCTGTGTCAGATCTGAGCAACAGGTGAGCTGGGAGTGCTCTGCAATGAGGGCTATGTGCACGGTTCCTGTGTGCCCAGAACTGCCAAGGTACCTGCAAGGGTAGCTCTGTATCCTGGGAGGGGCCTGACCACGGGAGCCCCATGGACTGCAGAGGACCTGCCCAGGGAATCCCATATCCTGGGAGGGGCCTGACAACGAGAGCCCCTTGGGCCTGGGTCGGGGTAGGGTACCTGCCCAAGTGAGCTCCATATCCTGGGATTGGCCTGACCTCGAGAGCCCCATGGGCTGCTGGAGTCCTGGTAAAGGATGTCAGGACAGTCAGTGAAGCCACCGAGGATATACCTCCAGTAGTTCCTAAATCCTACACCCTGCTGGTCATTCTACCAACCACCAGGACTTGGTATTCTGTATTACTCTTCAATGATGCCTTCTTTTGTATTCCATTAGTCCCAGAGTCACAAGAAATTTTGGCTTGTCAGTGACAGGACTCAACATACAACTAAAACAATACTTCCAGGCTGTCTTGCCCCAAGGGTTCAAAAATTCCCACACCATCTTTGGGGAAAGCTCAGCTAAAGACCTAAAAGTTCTACCTCTGGAAAAGGAAACACTCCTTCAATATTCAGACAACATTCTGATCGCCAGCCCTACTAAGGAGGCCTCAGAACTACCAAGCCAATAAAGGATAGAAGTTGTCCACGAAAAAGCTCAAATATCACAGACTACGGTGACCTGCCTGGGCTTCATTCTCACAGAAGGTCGGAGAAGCCCATCCCAGGAAAGGGAAGAAACAATTTACAGCCTTACCCCTTTCTGAAACTAGAAGACAGCTTAGGGGTTCCTGGGGAAGCCAGGGTTTCCTGCCTCTGGATCCCTAACTACAGTCTACTAGCTGGGCCTCTATATGAAACACTGAAAGGAAATGATGATGATCCTTTTGAATAGAATCCAGAAGTGGCCTTTCAAGAATGGAAAGAGCAGTCAATTCAGACCCTTGCCCTGGAACTCCCTAATTTAGCTAAACCCTTTGACCTTTACATTCCTGGTGAAAGGTGAATCGCCATTGTAGCATTAGTGCAAAAACTGGGACCACTTGAAATGGAACAATGCAAGAATGCCATCCAGGTAGGATAAACTATGGTCAGCAAGGGGCTTGGCCCACTGCCACATCTGGCCAAGATACTGGTGGTATCTGAAAACCTGGATATCAGCAGCCCAAAAGGCCACCTCCCTTCTAAGGGAAACGGACCCCACGTGGTGATCCTAACCCCCAACCATGCCCTGAAGTTGCAGGGTTTGCTCCGTGGGCACACTGACCTCGATTGAGGAGGCCCTCCAACTCCAACCTCCAGAGAGATAACCGGGGGCAACGGGACACCATGACGACCCGTGTGACCATCACTTGACCTGGAGTTTCTCTCATAAAACAACAAGAGGTAGGACAGGCCATGGAGAACAGGGAGCCTTGTAATGCTGATGGACGGGATGTAAATTGCCAACAGCCGCTCTGGAGACGTGTATGGTGTTTCCTGAAACACGTAAGAAACGAAGCAACACAGCCTATGGCACTTACACTTATGGTCCTATAGCTTAGGGAAATTAAAATCAAAAACACACAGCCACACCAAAGTTTGGGACGGCTCTGTTTACAAGAATCTCGTCTACGGTACAAGTTCAATATCCCAGAAAGCGAAAAATGGATAAAGAAGTTGTGGTACGTACGTACAATGGAATATCACTCAGCAATGAAATCTCTGACATCAGGCCCGAAGCGGCATACTGAGTGGCTTCAGGTACGGTGATACTACGTGAAATAAGTCACAGAGAAAAAGAAACATCATAAGATATGACTAATACACGAGATGTAAACTTGACTACACATGAACTGAATTACAATAGAGAACAGGGTTTCAAATTTAGAAAAACAACTTTCGCTTGCTTATGGGGAAAGGTGAGTTAGGGTGCCGCATAAAACCAGAGATTGAAATTAGCACAGTCTCCGGCCCATATGCCAAATATATAATAGAAAAGACATACACTAACCTTTACCCGAAGCCTTAACCTAACCCGTTCCATAATCCTAAACCATACGCTAACTCTAAACCGTACCCTAACACGTACGCTCACCCTAAACCGTTGTCGTACGGTAACCTGTCCCCTAAATCGTCCTCATCCCCTAACTCTAACCCTAACCATAACCCATACCCTAAAACCTACACTCACCCTAAACCGTTGCTGTACCCTAAACTGTCACCTAAATCGTCCTCGTCCCCTAACCCTAACCCTAACCATAACACTAAACCTAACCCTTACCCGAAGTCTTATGCTAAACTGTCACCTAATCCTAAACCGTACGCTAACACTAACCCATACCGTAACACTTACGCTCAACCTACATGGTTGTCGTATCCTAATCTGTATCCTAAACCGTCCCCGTCCCCTAAACCTAACCCTAAACCTAACCCTTACCCGAAGCCTTCCACTAACACGTCCCCAATCCTAACACGTACGCTAACACTACCCCGAACCCTAACACGTATGCTCAACCTAAACCGTTCTCCTACACTAACCTGTCCGCTAAACCGTCCCCGTACCCTAACCCTAACCCTAACCCTAACCCTAACCCTAAAACTAACCCTTACCTGAAGCCTTACACTTACCCGTCCCTTTATCCTAACCCGTAGGCTATCACTAACCCGTACTCTAACATGAACGCTCACCCTAAACCATGGTCGTACGCTAAACAGTCCCCAAAAAGTCCCCGACCCCTAAACCTAACCTTAATCCTAACACTAACACTAAACCTTACCCGAAGCCTTACCCTAACCCGTCCCCTAATCCTAACCCGTACGCTAAGACTAACCCATACCCTAACATGTACGCTCACACTAAACAATTGTCGTACCCTAACCTGTCCCCTAAACCGTCCCGTCCCCTAACCCTAACCTTAACCCTAACCCTAACCCTTACCCGAAGCCTTAAACTAACCCATCCCCTAATCCTAACCCGTATGCTAACACTAACACGTACCCAAACACGTACGCTCACCCTAAACCGTTGTCGTACCCTAAACTGTCCCCTAAACGGTCCCCGTCCCATAACCCTAACCCTAGCCCTAACCCTAACACTAACCCTAACCCAAACACTTACCCGAAGCCTTAACCTAACCCATCCCATAATCCTAAACCATACGCTAACACTAACCCATATCCTAACACGTACGCTCACCCTAAACCGTTGTCATACCCTAACCTGTCCCCTAAACCGTCCCCGTCACCTAAACATAACCCTTATCCTAACCCTTACCCGAAAGCTTAACCTAACCCGTCCCCTAATCCTAACCCGTACGCTAACAGTAACCCGTAACCTAACATGTACGCTCACCCTAAACCGTTGTCGTACCCTAAACTGTCCCCTAAACCGTCCCCGTTCCCTAACCCTAACCCGAACCCTTACCCGAAGCCTTACCCTAACCCGTCCCCTAAACATATCACGTACGCTAACACTAATGCATACCCTAAAACGTACAATCACCCTAAACCGTGGTCGTACCCTAACCTGTCCCCTAATCCGTCCCCGTCCACTAACCCTAACCCTAATCCTAACCCTACCCCTTACCCGAAGCCTTACCCTAACCCGTCCACTAATACTAACCCGTACGCTAACACTAATCCATACCCTAACATGTACGCTCACCCTAAATCATGGTCGTACACTAACCTGTCCCCTAAACCGTCCCCGTCCCCTAACACTAACCCTAAAACTTACCCGAAGCCTTACCCTAACCCGTTCCCTAATCCTAACCCGTACGCTAACACTAACCCGTACCCTAACACGTACACTCACCCTAAACCATTGTCGTACACTAACCTGTCCCCTAAACCATCCCCGTCCCCGTCCCCTAACCCTAAACCTAACACTTACCCGAAGCCTTACACTAACCCGTCCTCTAATCCTAACATGTACGCTAACACTAAACCGTACCCTAACACGTACGCTCACCCTAAACCGTTGTCGTACTTTAACCTGTCCCCTAAACCGTCCCCATCCCCTAACCCTAAACCTAACCCTAACACTAACCCTAACCCTTACCCGAAGCCTTACCGTAACCCAAACCCTAATCCTAACCCGTACGCTAACGCTATACCGTACCCTAACACGTACGCTCACCCTAAACCGTTGTCATACCCTAACCTGTCCCCTAAACCATCCCCGTCCCCTAACCCTAAACCTAACCCTAACCCTAAACCTAACCCTTACCCAAAACCTTACACTAACCCGTCCCCTAATCCTAACGCGTACGCTAAAACTAACCCATATCCTAACACATACGCTAACCTTAAACTGTTATCGTACCGTAACCTGTCCCCTAAACCGTCCCCGTCCCCTAACCCTAACCCTAATCCTTACCCGAAACCTTACCCTAACCCGTCCCCTATTCCTAACCCCTACGTTAACACTAACCCGTAGCCTAACACGTATGCTCACCCTAAAACGTTGTTGTACCGTAACCTGTCCCCTAAACCGTCCCCGTCCCCTAACCCTAACCCTAACCCTAACCCTTACCCGAAGCCTTACCATAACCCGTCCCTTAATCCTAACCCATACGCTAACACTAACCCGTACCCTAACACTTACGCTCACCCTAAACCGTTGTCGTACACTAACCTGTCCCCTAAACCGACCCTGTCCCCTATCCCTCACCCTATCCCTAACCCTAACCCTAACCCTTACCCTAAGCCTTACCCGAAGCCGTACCCTAATCCTAACACGTACGCTAACACGAACCCGTACCCTAACAAGTACGCTCAACCTAAACCGTTGTCGTACCCAAAACTGTCCCCTAAACCGTCCACGTCCCCTAACCCTAACCGAAACCCTACCCCTAACCCTAACCCTAACACTTACCCGAAGCCTTACCCTAACCTGTCCCCTAATCCTAAACCGTACGCTAACACTAACCCGTACCCTAACACGTACGCTCACCCTAAACCGTTGTCATAACCTAACCTGTCCCCTAAACTGTCCCCGTCCCCTAACACTAACCCTAACCCTAACCCTAACCCTTACCCGAAGCCTTCCACTAACACGTCCCCTAATCCAAAACCGTACGCTAACACTAACCCGTACCCTAACACGTACGCTCACCCTAAACCGTTGTCGTATACTTACCTGTCCCCTAAACCGTCCCTGTCCACTAACCCTAACCCTAAACCTGACCCTAACCCTTACCAGAAGACTTACCCTAACCCGTCCCCTAATCCTAACACGTACGCTAACACTAACTCGTACCCTAACACGTACGCTCACCCTAAACCGTTGTCATACACTAACCTGTCCCCTAAACCGTCCCCGTCCACTAACACTAACGCTAACCGTAACCCTAACACTTACCCGAAGCCTTAACCTAACCCGTCCACTAATCCGAACCCGTACGCTAACACAAACCGGTACCCTAACACGTAGGCTCACCCTAAACCGTTGTCGTACCCTAACCTGTCCCATGAACCGTCCCCATCCCCTAACCCTAACCGTAACCCTAAACCTTACCCGAAGCCTTACACTAACCCGTCCCCTAATCCTAACCCGTACGCTAACACTAACCCGTACCCTAACACGTACGCTCACCCTTAACCGTTGTCGTACCTTAACCTGTCCTCTAAACCGTCCCCATCCCCTAACCCTAACCCTAAGCCTAAGCCTAACCCTAACCCTAACAATTACCCGAAGCCTTACCCTAACCTGTCCCCTAATCCTAACTCGTACGCTAACACCAAACTGTACCCTAACACCTACGCTCACCCTAAACTGTTGTCGTACACTAACCTGTCCCCTAAACCGTCACCGTCCCCTAAACCTAACCCTAACCCTAAACCTAACCCTAACCCTAACCCTACCCTTACCCGAAGCCTTACCCTAACCGCTCCCCTAATCCTAACCCATACGCTAACACTAACCCGTACCCTAACACTTACAATCAACCTAAAACATTGTCGTACCCTAACCTGTCCCCTAAACCGTCCCCAAACCCTAACACTAACCCTAACCCTAACCCTAACCCTAACTCTTACCCGAAGTCTTACCCTAACCCGTCCCCTAATCCTAACGCGTACGCTAAAACTAACCCATACCCTAACACATACGCTAAACTTAAACTGTTATCGTACCGTAACCTGTCCCCTAAACCGTCCCCGTCCCCTAACCCTAACCCTAACCCTAACCCTAACCCTAATCCTTACCCGAAACCTTACCCTAACCCGTCCCCTAATCCTAACCCCTACGTTAACACTAACCCGTAGCCTAACACGTATGCTCACCCTAAACCGTTGTTGTACCGTAACCTGTCCCCTAAACCGTCCCCGTCCCCTAACCCTAACCCTAACACTAACACTAAACCTTACACGAAGCCTTACCCTAACCCGTCCCCTAATCCTAACCCGTACGCTAACAGTAACCTGTACCTTAACACGTACACTCACACTAAACCATTGTCATACCCTAACGTGTCCCCTAAACCGTCCCCGTCCCCTAACCCTAACCCTAACCCTAACACTAACCCTTACCCGAAGCCTTACACTAACCCGTCCCCTAATCCTAACGTGTACGCTAACACTAACCAGTACCCTAACATGTACGCTCACCCTAAACAGTTGTCGTACACTAACCTGTCCCCTAAACCGTCCCCATCCCCTAACCCTAACCCTAACTCTAACCCTAACCCTTACCCGAAGCCTTACCCTAACCCGTCCCCTAATCCTAACGCGTACGCTAACACAAACCAGTACCCTAACACGTACGCTCACCCTAAACCGTTGTTGTACCCTAACCTGTCCCCTAAACCGTCCCCATCCCCTAACCCTAACCCTAACCCTAAATCTAAACCTAACCCTTACCCGAAGCCTTACCCTAACCCGCACCTAATCCTAACCCGTACGCTAACACTAAACCGTACCCTAACATGTATGCTCACCCTAAACCTTTGTCGTATCCTAACCTGTCCCCTAAACCGTCCCCATCCCCGTCCCCATCCCCTAACCCTAACCATAACTCTAACCTTCAACCTTACCCAAAGCCTTACCCTAACCCGTCCCCTAATTCTAACCCGTACGCTAACACTAAACCGTTCCTTAACACGTACGCTCACCCTAATCCGTTGTCGTAACCTAACGTGTCCCCTAAACCGTCCCCATCCCCTAACACTAACCCTAACCCTAACCCTAACCCTTACCCGAAGCCTTACGCTAACACATTCCCTAATCCTAACCCGTACGCTAACACTAACCCATACCCTAACACGTACGCTCACCCTAAACCGTTGTCGTACCGTAATATGTCCCCTAAACCGTCCCCGTCCCCTAACCCTAACCCTAACCCCAACCCTAACCCTAACCCTTACCCGAAGCCTTACCGTAACCCGTGCCCTATACCTAAACCGTACACTAACACTAATCAGTACCCTAACACGTACTCTTAACCTAAACCCTTGTCGTACACTAACCTCTCCCCTAAAGTGTCCCCGTCCCCTAACCCTAACCCTAACCCTAACCCTAACCCTAGCCCTTACCCTAAGTCTTACGCTTACCCGTCACCTAATCCTAACCCGTACGCTAACAGTAACCCGTACCCTAACACGTACACTAACCCTAAACCATTGTCATAAACTAACCTGTCCCCTAAACCGTTCCCGTCCCCTAACCCTAACCCTAATCCTAACCCTAAGCATAACCCTTACCCGAAGCCTTACCCTAACCCGTCCCCTAATCCTAACCTGTATGCTAACACTAACCCGTACCCTAACACGTACGCCTACCCTAAACCATTCTCGTACACTAACCTGTCCCCTAAACCGTCCGCATCCCCGAACCCTAACCCTAACCCTAACCCTAACCCTTACCCGAAGCCTTACACTAACCGGTCCCCTTATCCTAACCCGTACGCTAACACTAAATCGTACCCTAGCACGTACGCTCACCCTAAACTGTTGTCGTACCCTAACCTGTCCCCTAAACCATCACCGTCCCCTGACCCTAACCCTAAACTTAACCCTAACCCTAACACTTACCCGAAGCCTTACCCTAACCCGTTCCCTAATCCTAACCCGTACGCTAACACTAACCCGCACCCTAACACGTACGCTCACCGTAAACTGCTGTCGTACCCTAACCTGTCCTCTAAACCGTCCCCGTCCCCTAACCCTAACCCTAACCCAAATCTAACCCTAAACCTAACCCTTACCCGAAGCCTTAAACTAACCCGTCCACTAATCCTAACCCGTACGCTAACACTAACCCGAACCCTAAGACGTACGCTCAAACTAAAGCGTTGTCATATCCTAACCTGTCCCCTAAACCATCCCCGTCCCGTAACCGTAACGCTAACCTTAACCCTAACCATAAACCTTACCCGAAGCCTTACACTAACCCGTCCCCTAATCCAAACCCGTACGTTAACACTAACCCATACCCTAACACGTACGCTCACACTAAACCGTTGTCGTACCCGAACCTGTCTCCTAATCCGTCCCCGTCCCCTAACCCTAACCCTAACCGTAACCCTAACCCTAACCCTAACCCTTACCCGAAGCCTTACACTAACCTGTCCCCTACTCCTAAACTGTCCGCGAACACTAACCCGTACCCTAACACGTACGCTCACCCTAAACCGTTGTCATACACTAACCTGTCCCCTAAACCGTCCCCATCCCCTAAACCTAACGCTAACACTAACCCTAACCCTTACCCGAAGCCTTACCATAACCTGTCCCTTAATCCTAACCTGTACGCTAACACTAACCCTTAACCTAACACGTACGCTCACCCTAAACCGTTGTCGTACACTAACCTGTCCCCTAAACCATCCCCGTCCCCTAACACTAACCCTAACCCTAACCCTAACCCTAGCCCTTAACCTAAGCCTTAGGCTAACCCGTCCCCTAATCCTAACCCGTACGCTAACAGTAACCCGTACCCTAACACGTATGCTCACCCTAAACCGTTGTTATAAACTAACCTGTCCCTTAAAACGTTCCCGACCCCTAACCCTAACCATAACCCTTACCCGAAGCCTTACCCTAACCCGTCCCCTAATCCTAACCTGTATGCTAACACTAACCCATACCCTAACACGTACGCTAACCCTAAACCATTGTCGTACCATAACCTGTTCCCTACACCGTCCCCGTCCCCTAACCCTAAACCGAAGCCTAACCCTAACCCTAAACCTTACCTGAAGCCTTACCCTAACCCATCCCCTAATCCTAACTCGTACGCTAACTCTAACCCATACCCTAACACGTAGGCTCACCCTAAACCATTGTGGTACACTAACCTGTCTCCTAACCCATCCCCGTCCCCTAACCCTAACCCTAAACCTAACCCTTACCCAAAGCCTTACCCTAACCCGTCCACTAATCCTAACGCATACGCTAAATCTAAGCCATACCCTAACACGTACGCTCACCTTAAACAGTTATCGTACCCTAACATGTCCGCTAAACCGTCCCCGTCCCCGTCACCTAACACTAACCCTAACCCTAACCCTAAGCCTAACACTTACACGAAGCTTTACACTAACCCGTCCCCTAATCCTACTCCGTATGTTAACACTAACCCGTACCCTAACACGTACGCTCAACCTATCCCGTTGTTTTACCCTAAACTGTCCTCTAAACCGTCCCTGTCCCCTAACCCTAACCCTAACACTAACCCTAAACCTTACCCGAAGCCTTAACCTAACCCGTCCCCTAATCCTAACCCGTACGCTAACAATAACCCGTACCCTAACACGTACGCTCACACTAAACCATTGTCGTACGCAAACCTGTCCACTAAACCGTCCCCGTCCCCTAACCCTAACCCTAACCCTAACCCTAATCCTTACCCGAAGCCTTACACTAACGCGTCCCCTAATCCTAATGCGTACGCTAACACTAACCAGTACCCTAACACGTACGTTCACCCTAAACTGTTGTCGTACCCTAACCTGTCCCCTAAAACGTCCCCATCCCCTAACCCTAACCCTAACTCTAACCCTAACCCTTACCCGAAGCCTTACCCTAACCCGTCCCATAATCCTAACCCATACGCTAACACTAACCCGTACCCTAACACGTACGCTCACCCTAAACCTTTGTCTTACCCTAACCTGTCCCCTAAACCGTCCCCGTCCCCGTCCCCATCCCCTAACCCAAACACTAACCCTACACCTAACCCTTACCCAAAGCCTTACCCTAACCCGTCCCCTAATCCTAACCCGTACGCTAACACTAACACATACCCTAACACGTAGGCTCACCCTAAACCGTTGTCGTACACTAACCTGTCCCCTAAACCATCCCCATCCCCTAACCCTAACCCTAACCCTAACCATAACCCTTACCCGAAGCCTTACCCTAACCCGTCCCCTAATCCTAACCTGTATGCTAACACTAAAACGTACCCTAAGACGTACGCTCACCCTAAAGCGTTGTCATACCCTAACCTGTCCCCTAAACCGTCCCTGTCCCGTAACCCTAACGCTAACCTTAACCCAAACCATAAACCTTACCCGAAGCCTTACACTAACCCGTCCCCTAATCCTAACCCGTACGCTAACACTAACACATACCCTAACACGTACGCTCACCCTAAACCGTTGTCGTACCCGACCTTGTCCCCTAATACGTCCCAGTCCCTGTCCCCTAACCGTAACCGTAACCCTAACCCTAACCCTAAACCTAACCCTAACCCTAACCCTTACCCGAAGCCTTACCCTAACCCGTCCCCTAAATCTAACCCGTACGCTAAAACTAACCCATACCCTAACATGTACGCTCACCCTAAACCATTGTCGTACCCTAACCTATCCTCTAAACCATCCCCGTCCCCTAACCCTAACCCCAACCCTAACCCTAACCCTTACCCTCAGCCTTACACTAACACGTGCCCTAAACCTAACCTGTACACTAACACTAACCTGTACCCTAACACGTACGCTTAACCTAAACCCTTGTCGTACACTAACCTCTCCCCTAAACCGTCCCCATCCCCTAACCCTAACCCTAACCCTAACTCTAACCCTAACCCTTACCCGAAGCCTTATCCTAACCCGTCCCCTAATCCTAAACCGTACGCTAACACTAACCCGTACCCTAACACGTACGCTCAGCCTAAACATTTGTCTTACCCTAACGTGTCCCCTAAACCGTCCCCGTCCCCTAACACTAACCCTAACCCTAACCCTAACAGTTACCCGAAGCCTTACACTAACACATTCCCTAATCCTAAACCGTACGCTAACACTAACCCCTACCCTAACACGTATGCTCACCCTAAACCGTTCTCGTACCCTAACATGTCCCCTAAACCGTCTACGTCCCCTAACCCTAACCCTAACCCTAAACCTTACCCGAAGCCTTACCCTAACTCGTCCCCTAATCCTAACCCATACGCTAAAACTAACCCATACCCTAACACGTACACTCACCCTCAACCGTTGTCGTACCCTAAACTATCCTCTAAACCGTCCCTCTCCCCTAACCCTAACCCCAACCCTAACCCTAAACCTTACCCGCAGCCTTACCCTAACACGTGCCCTAAACCTAACCCGTACACTAACACTAACCAGTACCCTAACACGTACGCTTAACCTAAACCCTTGTCATACACTAAACTGGCCCATAAACTGTCCGCGTCCTCTAACCCTAACCCTAACGCTAACCCTAACCCTAGCACTTAACCTAAGCCTTACGCTAACCCGTCCCCTAATCCTAACCCGTACGCTAACAGTAACCAGTACCCTAACACGTACGCTCACTCTAAACCGTTGTCATAAACTAACCTGTCCCCTAAACCGTTCCCGTCCCCTAACCCTAACCCTAACCCTAACCCTAACCCTTACCCGAAGCCTTACACTAACCCGTCCCCTAATCCTAACCCGTATGCTAACACTAACCCGTAACCTAACACGTACGCTCACCCTAAACCATTGTCGTAACATAACCTGTTCCCTAAACCGTCCCCGTCCCCTAGCCCTAACGCTAACCCTAACCCTAACCCTTACCCGAAGCCTTACCCTAACCCATCCACTAATCCTAACTCGTACGCTAACACTAACCCGTACCCTAAAACGTAGGCTCACCCTAAACCGTTGTCGTACACTAACCTGTCCCCTAAACCATCCCCGTCCCCTAACCCTAAACCTAACCCTAACCCTAACCCTAACCCTTAACCAAAGCCTTACCCTAACCCGTCCACTAATCCTAAAGCGCACGCTAAAACTAACCCATACCCTAACACGTACGCTCATCTTAAACTGTTATCGTACCCTAAACTGTCCCCTCAACCGTCTCTGTCCCCTAAACCTAACTCTAACCCTAACCCTAACCCTAACCCTAACCCTTACCCAAAGCCTTACCCTAACCCGTCCCCTAATCCTACTCCGTACGTTAACACTAACCCGTACCCTAACACGTACGCTCACCCAAAACCGTTGTCGTACACTAACCTTTCCCCTAAACCGTCCCCGTCCCCTAACCCTAAGCCTAACCATAACGCTAACCCTTACCCGAAACCATACACTAACCCGTCCCCTAATCCTATACTGTACGCTAACACTAAACCGTACCCTAACACGTACGCTCACCCTAAACCGTTGTCGTACCGTAACCTGTCCCCTAAACCATCCCCATCCCCTAACCCTAACCCTAACCCTAACACTTACCCGAAGCCTTACCCTAACCCGTCCCCTAATCCTAACCCGTACGCTAACAATAACCCATACCCTAACACGTACGCTCACCCAAAACCGTTGTCGTACACTAACCTGTCCCCTAAACCGTCCCCGTCCACTAACCCTAACCCTAACCCTTACCCGAAGCCTTACACTAAAACGTCCCCTAATCCTTACGCGTACGCTAACACCAACCAGTACTGTAACACGTACGCTCACCCTAAAACGTTGTCGTACACTAACCTGTCCCCTAAAACGTCCCCATCCCCTAACCTTAGCCCTAAATCTAACACTAAACCTTACCGAAAGCCTTACCCTAACCCGTCCCCTAATCCTAACGCGTACGCTAACACTAACCAGTACACTAACATGTACGCTCACCGTAAACCGTTGTCGTACCCTAACCTGTCCCCTAAACCGTCCCCATCCCCTAACCCTAACCCTAACCCTAACTCTAATCCTAACCCTTACCCGAAGCCTTACACTAACCCGTCCCCTAATCCTAACCCGTACGCTAACACTAACCCGTACCCTAACACGTACGCTCACCTTAAACCTTTGTCTTACCCTAACCTATCCCCTAAACCGTCCCCGTCCCCATTCCCTAACCCTAACCCTAACCCTAACCCTTACCCGAAGCCTTACACTAACCCGTCCCCTAATCCTAACCCATACGCTAACACTAACCCGTACCCTAACACATACGCTCACCCTAAACCATTGTCGTACCATAACCTGTTCCCTAAACCGTCCCCATCACCTAACCCTAACCCTAACCCTAACCCTAACCCTAACCCTTACCCGAAGCCTTACCCTAACCCATCCCTAAATCCTAACTCGTACGCTAACACTAACCTGTACCCTAACACGTAGGCTCACCCTAAACCGTTGTCATACACTAACCTGTCCCCTAAACCATCCCCGTCCCCTAAACCTAACCCTAACCCTAACCCTAACCCTTACCCAAAGCCTTACCCTAACCCGTCCACTAATCCTAACGCGTACGCTAAAACTAACCCATACCCTAACACGTACGCTCACCTTAAACTGTTATCGTACCCTGACCTGTCCCCTACACCGTCCCCGTCCCCTAACCCTAACCCTAAACCTAACCCTAACCCTAACCCTTACCGGAAGCCTTACACTTACCCGTCCCCTAATCCTACTCCGTAGGTTAACACTAACCCGTACCCTAACACGTATGCTCACCCTAAACCGTTGTTGTACCCTAAACTGTCCCGTAAACCATCCCCGTCCCCTAACCCTAACCCTAACACTAACCCTAAACCTTACCCGAAGCCTTACACTAACCCGTCCCCTAATCCTAACCCATAAACTAACAATAACCCGTACCCTAACACGTACGCTCACACTAAACCATTGTCGTACCCTAACCTGTCCCCTAAACCGTCCCCGTCCCCTAACCCTAAACCTAACACTAACCCTAACCTTTACCCGAACCCTTACACTAACCCGTAACCTAATCCTAACGCGTACGCTAACACTAACCAGTACCCAAACACGTACGCTCACCCTAAACCGTTGTCGTACCCTAACCTCTCCGCTCAACCGTCCCCATCCCCTAACCCTAACGCTAATCCTAACTCTAACCCTAAGCCTTACCCGAAGCCTTACCCTAACCCGTCCCATAATCCTAACCCGTACGCTAACACTAACCCGTACCCTAACACGTACGCTCACCCTAAACCTTTGTCTTACCCTAACCTGTCCCCTAAACCGTCCCCGTCCCCGTCCCCATCCCCTAACCCTAACCCTACCCCTAAACCTTACCCAAAGCCTTACACTAACCCGTCCCCTAATCCTAACCGGTACGCTAACACTAACCCATACCTTAACACGTACGCTCACCCTAAACCATTGTCGTAACCTAACGTGTCCCCTAAAGCGTCCTCGTCCCCTAACACTAACACTAACCCTAACCCTAACCCTTACCCGAAGCCTTACAGTAACACATTCCCTAATCCTAACCCGTACGCTAAAACTAACCCGTACCCTAACACGTACGCTCACCCTAAACCGTTTTCGTACCCTAACATGTCCCCTAAATCGTCCCCATCCCCTAACCCTAACCCTAACCCTAAGCCTTACCCGAAGCCTTACACTAACCCGTCCACTAAACCTAACACGTACGCTAAAACTAACCCATACCCTAACACGTACGCTCACCCTAAACCGTTGTCGTACCGTAACCTATCCTCTAAACCATCCCTGTCCTCTAACCCTAACCCCAACCCTAACCCTAACCTTACCCGCAACCTTACCCTAACTCGTGCCCTAAACCTAACCTGTACACTAACACTAACCTGTACCCTAACACATACGCTTAACCTAAACCCTTGTCGTACACTAACCTGTCTCCTAAACTGTCCCCGTCCTCTAACCCTAACCCTAACCCTAACACTAACCCTAGCCCTTAACCTAAGCCTTACGCTAACCCGTCCCCTAATCCTAAACCGTACGCTAACAGTAACCCGTACCCTAACACGTACGCTCACCCTAAACCGTTGTCATAAACTAACCTGTCCCCTAAACCGTTCCCGTCCCCTAACCCTAACTCTAACCCTAACCCTAACCATAACCCTTACCCGAAGCCTTACACTAACCCGTCCCCTAATCCTAACCTGTATGCTAACACTAACCCGTACCCTAACACGTACGCTCACCCTAAACCATTGTCGTACCCTAACCTGTCCCCTAAACCGTCCGCGTCCCCTAACCCTAACCCTAACCTTAACCCTAACCTAACCCTTACCCGCAGCCTTACCCTAACACATCCCCTAATCCTACTCCGTACGTTAACACTAACCCGTACCCTAACACGTACACTCAGCCTAAACCATTGTTGTACCCTAAACTGTCCCCTAAACCGTCCCCGTCCACTAACCCTAACCCTAACACTAACCCTACACCTTACTCGAAGCCTTTCGCTAACACGTCCCCTAATCCTAACCCGTACACAAACAATAACCGGTACCCTAACACGTACGCTCACACTAAAACATTGTCGTACCCTAACGTGTCCCCTAAACCGTCCCCGTCCCCTAACCCTAACCCTAACCCTAACCCTAACCCTAACCCTTACCCGAAGCCTTACACTAATCCGTCCCCTAATCCTAACGCGTACGCTAACACTAACCAGTACCCTAACACGTACGCTCACCCTAAACTGTTGTCGTACCCTAACCAGTCCCCTAAACCATCCCCATTCCCTAACCCTAACCCTAACGCTAACTCTAACCCTAACCCTTACCCGAAGCCTTACACTATCCCGTCCCCTAATCCTAACCCGTACGCTAAAACTAACCCATACCCTAACACGTACGCTCACCCTAAACTGTTGTCGTACCCTAAGCTATCCTCTAAACCGTCCCCATCCCCTAACCCTAACCCCATCCCCAACCCTAACCCTTACCTGCAGCCTTACCCTAACTCGTGCCCTAAACCTAACCTGTACACTAACACTAACCTGTACCCTAACACATACGCTTAACCTAAACCCTTGTCGTACACTAACCTGTCTCCTAAACTGTCCCCGTCCTCTAACCCTAACCCTAACCCTAACACTAACCCTAGCCCTTAACCTAAGCCTTACGCTAACCCGTCCCCTAATCCTAAACCGTACGCTAACAGTAACCCGTACCCTAACACGTACGCTCACCCTAAACCGTTGTCATAAACTAACCTGTCCCCTAAACCGTTCCCGTCCCCTAACCCTAACTCTAACCCTAACCCTAACCATAACCCTTACCCGAAGCCTTACACTAACCCGTCCCCTAATCCTAACCTGTATGCTAACACTAACCCGTACCCTAACACGTACGCTCACCCTAAACCATTGTCGTACCCTAAACTGTCCCCTAAACCGTCCGCGTCCCCTAACCCTAACCCTAACCCTAACCCTAACCCTAACCTAACCCTTACCCGCAGCCTTACCCTAACACATCCCCTAATCCTACTCCGTACGTTAACACTAACCCGTACCCTAACACGTACACTCAGCCTAAACCATTGTTGTACCCTAAACTGTCCCCTAAACCGTCCCCGTCCGCTAACCCTAACCCTAACACTAACCCTACACCTTACTCGAAGCCTTTCGCTAACACGTCCCCTAATCCTAACCCGTACACAAACAATAACCGGTACCCTAACACGTACGCTCACACTAAAACATTGTCGTACCCTAACGTGTCCCCTAAACCGTCCCCGTCCCCTAACCCTAACCCTAACCCTAACCCTAACCCTAACCCTTACCCGAAGCCTTACACTAATCCGTCCCCTAATCCTAACGCGTACGCTAACACTAACCAGTACCCTAACACGTACGCTCACCCTAAACTGTTGTCGTACCCTAACCAGTCCCCTAAACCATCCCCATTTCCTAACCCTAACCCTAACGCTAACTCTAACCCTAACCCTTACCCGAAGCCTTACACTATCCCGTCCCCTAATCCTAACCCGTACGCTAAAACTAACCCATACCCTAACACGTACGCTCACCCTAAACTGTTGTCGTACCCTAACCTATCCTCTAAACCGTCCCCATCCCCTAACCCTAACCCCATCCCCAACCCTAACCCTTACCTGCAGCCTTACCCTAACCCGTGCCCTAAACCTAACCCGTACACTAACACTAACCAGTACCCTAACACGTACGCTTAACCTAAACCCTTCTCGTACACTAACCTGTCCCCTAAACTGTCCCCGTCCTCTAACCCTAACACTAACCCTAACCCTAACCCTAGTCTTTACCCTAAGCCTTATGCTAACCCGTCACCTAATCCTAACCCGTACGCTAACAGTAACCCGTACCCTAACACGTACGCTCAACCTAAACAGTTGTCATAACCTAACCTGTCCCCTAAACCGTTCCCGTCCCCTAACCCTAACCCTTACCCGAATCCTTACACTAACCCGTCGCCTAATCCTAACCCATAGGCTAACACTAACCCGTACCCTAACACGTACGCTCACCCTAAAATATTGTCGTACCATAACATGTTCCCTAAACCGTCCCCATCCCCTAACCCTAACCCTAAACCTAACCCTAACCCTAACCCTTACCCGAAGCCTTACCCTAACCCATCATCTAATCCTAACTCGTACACTAACACTAACCCATACCCTAACACGTACGCTCACCTTAAACTGTTATCGTACCCTAACCTGTCCCCTAAACAGACCCCGGCCCCATCCCCGTCCCCTAACGCTAACCCTAAATCTTACCCGAAGCCCTACCCTAACCCGTCCCCTAATCCTAACCCGTATGCTAAAACTAACCCGTACCCTAACACGTACGCTCACCCTAAACCGTTGTCGTACCCTAACCTATCCTCTAAACCATCCTCGTCCCCTAACCCTAACCACAACACTAACCCTAACACTTACCCGCAGACTTACCCTAACCCGTGCCCTAATCCTAACCCGCACACTACCACTAACCAGTACCCTAACACGTACGCTTAACCTAAACCATTGTCGTACACTAACCTGTCCCCTAAACTGTCCCCGTCCTCTAACCCTAACCCTAAACCTAACCCTAACCGTAGCCCTTACCCTAAGCCTTAGCTAACCCGTCCCCTAATCGTAAGCGGTACGCTAACAGTAACCTGTACCCTAACACGTACGCTCACCCTAAACCGTTGTCGTAACCTAACGTGTCCCCTAAACCGTCCCCGTCCCCTAACACTAACCCTAACCCTAATCCTAACCCTTACCCGAAGCCTTAACCTAACACATTCCCTAATCCTAACCCGTACGGTAACACTAACCCGTACCCTAACACGTACGCTCACCCTAAACCATTGTCGTACCCTAACATTTCCCCTAAACCGTCCCCGTACCCTAACCCTAACCCTAACCCTAACCCTAACCCTTACCCAAAGCCTTACACTAACCCGTCCCATAATCCTAACCCGTACGCTAAAACTAACCCATACCCTAACACGTACGCTCACCCTAAACCGTTGTCGTACACTAACCTATCCTCTAAACCGTCTCCGTCCCCTAACCCTAACCCCAACCCTAACCCTAACCCTTACCCGCAGCCTTACCCAAACCCGTGCCTTAAACCTAACCCGTACACTAACACTAACCAGTACCCTAACACGTACGCTTAACCTAAACCCTTGCCGTACACTAACCTGTCCCCTAAACTGTCCCCGTCCTCTAACCCTAACCCTAACCCTAACCCTAGCCCTTACCCTAAGCCTTACGCTAACCCGTCCCCTAATCCTAATCTGTACGCTAACAGTAACCCGTACCCTAACACGTACGCTCACCCTAAACCGTTGTCATAACCTAACCTGTCCCCTAAACCGTTCCCGTCCCCGAACCCTAACTCTAACCCTAACCATAACCCTTACCCGAAGCCTTACTCTAACCCGTCCCCTAATCCTAACCTGTATGCTAACTCTAACCCGTACCCTAACACGTACGCTCAACCTAAACCACAGTCGTACCCTAACCTGTCCCCTAAAGCGTCCACGTCCCCTAACCCTAACCCTTACCCTAACCCTTATCCTAAACCTAACCCTAACCCTTACCCGAAGCCTTACACTAACCCGTCCCCTAATCCTAACCCGTACGCTAACACTAACCCGTACCCTAACACGTACGCTCAACCTAAACCATTGTCGTACAATAACCTGTTCCCTAAACCGTCCCCGTCCCCTAACCCTAACCCTAACATTAACCCTAAACCTAACCCTTACCCGAAGCCTTACCCTAACCCATCACCTAATCCTAAATCGTACGCTAACACTATCCCGTACCCTAACACGTAGGCTCACCCTAAACCGTTGTCGTACACTAACCTGTCCCCTAAACCATCCCCGTCACCGAAACCTAACCCTAACCCTAACACTAACCCTACACCTTACTCGAAGCCTTTCGCTAAGCCGTCCCCTAAACCTAACCCGTACGCAAACAATAACCCGTACCCTAACACGTACGCTCACACTAAAACTTTGTCGTACCCTAACCTGTCCCCTAAACCGTCCCCATCCCCTAACCCTAACCCTTACCCGAAGCCTTCCACTAATCCGTCCCTTAATCCTAACGCGTACGCTAACACTAACCAGTACCCTAACACGTACGCTCACCCTAAACTGTTGTCGTACCCTAACCTGTCCCCTAAAATGTCCCCACCGCTAACCCTAACCCTAGCCCTAACTCTAACCTTAACTCTTACCCGAAGCCTTACCCTAACCCGTCCCCTAATCCTAAAGCGTACGCTAACACTAACCAGTACCCTAACACGTACGCTCACCCTACACCGTTGTCGTACCCTAACCTATCCTCTAAACCGTCCCCGTCCCCTAACCCTAACCCCAACCCTAACCCTAACCCTTACCCGCAGCCTTACCCTAACCCGTGCCCTAAACCTAACCCGTACACTAACACTAACCAGTACCATAACACGTACGCTTAACCTAAACCGTTGTCGTACACTAACCTGTCCCCTAATCTGTCCCCGTCCTCTAACCCTAAGCCTAACCCTAACCCTAAACCTAGCCCTTACCCTAAGCCTTACGCTAACGCGTCCCCTAATCCTAACCCGTACGCTAAGAGTAACCCGTACCCTAACACGTACGCTCACCCTAAACTGTTGCCGTAACCTAACCTGTCCCCTAAACCGTTCCCGTCCCCTAACCCTAACCCTAACCCTAACCATAACCCTTACCCGAAGCCTTACACTAACCCGTCCCCTAATCCTAACCTGTATGCTAACACTAAACCATACCCTAACACGTACGCTCACCCTAAAACATTGTTGTACCCTAACCTTTCCCCTAAACCGTCCGCGTCCCCTAACCCTAACCCTAAACCTAATCCTAACCCTAACCCTTACCCGAAGCCTAACACTAACCCGTCCCTAAATCCTAACCCGTACGCTAACACTAACTCGTACACTAACACGTACGCTCACACTAAACCATTGTCGTACCATAACCTGTTCTCTAAACCGTCCCCGTCCCCTAATCCTAACCCTAATCCTAACCCTAACCCTAACCCTTACCCGAAGCCTTACCCTAACCCGTCCCCTAATCCTAAACCATACGCTAAAACTAGCACATACCCTAACACGTATGCTCACCCTAAACCGTTGTCGTACCCTAACCTATCCTCTAAACCGTCCCCGTCCCCTAACCCTAACCCCAATCCTAACACTAAACCCTTACCCGCAACCTTACCCTAACCCGTACCCTAAACCTAACCCGTACACTAACATTAACCAGTACCCTAACACGTACGCTTAACCTAAACCCTTGTTGTACACTAACCTGTCCCCTAAACTGTCCCCGTCCTCTACCCCTAACCCTAACCCTAACCCTAGCCCTTACCCTAAGCCTTACGCTAACCCGTCCCCTAATCCTAACCCGTACGCTAACAGTAACCCGTACCCTAACACGTACGCTCACCCTAAACCGTTGTCATAACCTAACCTGTCCCTTAAACCGTTCCCGTCCCCTAACCCTAACCCTAACCCTAACCCTTACCCGAAGCCTTACCCTAAACCATCCCCTAATCCTAACTCGTACGCTAACACTAACCCGTACCCTAACACGTAGGCTCACACTAAACCGTTTTCGTACACTAACCTGTCCCCTAAACCATCCCCGACCCTAAGCCTAACCCTAAGACTAACCCTAACCATAACCCTATTCCTTACCCAAAGCCTTACCCTAACCCGTCCACTAATCCTAATGCGTACGCTAAAACTAACCCATACCCTAACACGTACGCTCACCTTAAACTGTTATCGTACCCTAACCTGTCCCCAAAACCGTCCCCGTCCCCTAACCCTAACCCTAACCCAAACCCTAACCCTTACCCGAAACCTTACCCTAAACCGTCCCCTAATCCTACTCCGTACGTTAACACTAACCCGTACCCTAACACGTACGCTCACCCTAAACCGTTTTTGTACCCTAAACTGTCCCCTAAACCATGCCCGCCCCCTAACCGTAACCCTAACACTAACCCTAAACCTTACCCGAAGCCTTACCCTAACCCGTCCCTTAAACCTAACCCGTACGCCAACAATAACCCGTACCCTAACACGTACGCTCACACTAAACCATTGTCGTACCCTAACCTGTCCCCTAAACCGTCCCCGTCCCCTAAACCTAGCCCTAACCCTAACCCTAACCCTAACCCTTACCTGAAACCTTACCCTAACCCGTCCCCTAATCCTAACGCGTACGCTAACACTAACCAATACCCTAACATGTACATTCACCCTAAACCGTTGTCGTACCCTAACCTGTACCCTGAACCGTCCCTATCCCCTAACCCTAACCCAACCCTAACTCTAACCCTAACCCTTATCCGAAGCCTTACCCTAATCCGTCCCCTAATCCTAACCCATACGCTAAAACTAACCCATACCCTAACACGTACGCTCACCCTAAACCGTTGTCGTACCCTAACATGTGCGCTAAACCATCCCCGTCCCCTAACCCTAACCCTAACCCTAACACTTACCCGAAGCCTTACACTAACCCGTCCCCTAATCCTAAACCGTACGCTAAAACTAACCCATACCCTAACACGTACGCTCAACCTAAACTGTTGTCGTACCCTAACCTATCCTCTAAACCGTCCCCGTCCGCTAACCCTAACCCCAACCCTAACCTGAACCCTTACCCACAGCCTTACCCTAACCCGTGCCCTAAACCTAACCCGTACACTAACACTAACCAGTACCCTAACACGTACGCTTAACCTAAACCCTTGTCGTAAACTAACCTGACCCCTAAACTGTCCCTGTCCTCTAACCCTAACCCTAACCCTAACCCTAACCCTAGCCCTTACCCTAAGACTTACGCTAACACGCCCCTTAATCCTAACCCTTACGCTAACAGTAACCCGTACACTAACACGTACGCTCAACCTAAACCGTTGTCATAACCTAACCTGTCCCCTAAACCGTTCCCGTCCCCTAACCTTAACCCTAACCCTAACCATAACCCTTAGCCGAAACCTTACCCTAACCCGTCCCCTAATCCTAATCTGTATGCTAACACTAAACCGTACCCGAACACGTACGCTCAACCTAAACCATTGTCGTACCCTAATCTGTCCCCTAAACCGTCCACGTCCCCTAACCCTAACACTAACCCTAACCCTAACCCTAACCCTAACCCTTACCCGAAGCCTTACACTAACCCGTCCCCTAATCCTAACCCGTACTCTAACACTAACACATACCCTAACACGTACGCTCACCCTAAACCATTGTCGTACCATAACCTGTTCCCTAAACCGTC
The DNA here is from genome assembly GCF_963924675.1 of Phocoena phocoena. Classification (NCBI taxonomy): domain Eukaryota; kingdom Metazoa; phylum Chordata; class Mammalia; order Artiodactyla; family Phocoenidae; genus Phocoena; species Phocoena phocoena. The sequence continues at coordinate 270,375 of NW_027077358.1, read as the reverse complement.
CCTGTCCCCTAACCCTAACCCTATCCCTAACCCTAACCCTAACCCTTACCCGAAGCCTTACCCTAACACATCCCCTAATCCTAACTCGTAGGCTAACACTAAACCGTACCGTAACACGTAGGCTCACCCTAAACCGTTGTCGTACACTAACCTGTCCCCTAAACCATCCCCATCCCCTAACCCTTACTCTAACCCTAACCCTAACCCTTACCAAAAGCCTTACCCTAACCCGTCCACTAATCCTAACGCGTACGCTAAAACTAACCCATACACTAACACGTACGCTCACCTTAAACTGTTATCGTACCCTAACCTGTCCCCTAAACCATCCCCGTCCCCGTCCCCTAACCCTAACCCTAACCCTAACACTAACCCTTACCCGAAGCCTTACCCTAACCCGTCCCCTAATCCTACTCCGTAGGTTAACACTAACCCGTAACCTAACACGTACGCTCACCCTAAAACATTGTTGTACCCTAAACTGTCCCCTAAACCGTCCCCATCCCCTAACCCTAACCCTAACCCTAACTCTAAACCTAAGCCTTACCCGAAGCCTTACACTAACCCGTCCCCTAATCCTAACGCGCACGCTAACACTAACCAGTACCCTAACACGTACGCTCACACTAAACCGTTGTCGTACCCTAACCTGTCCCCTAAACCGTCCCCGTCCCCTAACCCTAACCCTAACTCTAACCCTAAACTGTCCCCTAAACCGTCCCCGTCCCCTAACCCTAACCATAACACTAACCCTAAACCTTACCCGAAGCCTTACCCTAACCCGTCCCCTAATCCTAACCCGTACACTAACAATAACCCGTACCCTAACACGTACGCTCACCCGAAACCTTTGTCTTACCCTAACCTGTCCCCTAAACGTCCTCGTCCCCGTCTCGATCCCCTAACCCTAACCCTAACCCTACCCCTAACCCTTACCCAAAGCCTTACCCTAAGCCGCCCCTAATCCTAACCGGTATGCTAACACTAACCCGTACCTTAACACGTACGCTCACCCTAAACCGTTGTCGTAACCTAACGTGTCCCCTAAACCGTCCCCGTCCCCTAACACAAACCCTAACCCTAATCCTAACCCTTACCCGAAGCCTTACCCTAACACATTCCCTAATCCTAACCCGTACGGTAACACTAATCCGTACCCTAACACGTACGCTCACCCTAAACCGTTGTCGTACCCTAACATGTCCCCTAAACCATCCCCGTCCCCTAACCTAACCCTAACCCTAACCCTAACCCTTACCCGAAGCCTTACACTAACCCGTCCCATAATCCTAACCCGTACGCTAAAACTAACCCATACCCTAACACGTACGCTCACCCTAAACCGTTGTTGTACACTAACCTATCCTCTAAACCATCTCCGTCCCCTAACCCTAAGCCCAACCCTAACCCTAACCCTTACCCGAAGCCTTACCCTAACCCGTACCCTAAACCTAACTCGTACACTAACACTAACCAGTACCCTAACACGTACGCTTAACCTAAACCCTTGTCGTACACTAACCTGTCCCCTAAACTGTCCCCGTCCTCTAACCCTAACCCTAATCCCAACCCTAGCCCTTACCCTAAGCCTTACGCTAACCCATCCCCTAATCCTAACCTGTACGCTAACAGTAACCCGTAGCCTAACACGTACGCTCACCCTAAACCGTTGTCATAACCTAACCTGTCCCCTAAACCGTTCACGTCCCCTAACCCTAACCCTAACCCTTACCCGAAGCCTTACACTAATCTGTCCCTTAATCCTAACACGTACGCTAACACTAACCAGTACCCTAACACGTACGCTCACCCTAAACTGTTGTCGTACCCTAACCTGTCCCCTAAAACGTCCCCACCCCTAACCCTAACCCTAGCCCTAACTCTAACCCTAACTCTTACCCGAAGCCTTACCCTAAACCGTCCCCTAATCCTAACGGGTACGCTAACACTAACCAGTACCCTAACACGTACGCTCACCCTAAACCGTTGTCATACCCTAACCTATCCCCTAAACCGTCCCCGTCCCCTAACCCTAACCGCAACCCTAACCCTAACCCTTACCCACAGCCTTACCCTAAACCGTGCCCTAAACCTAACCCGTACACTAACACTAACCAGTACCCTAACACGTACGCTTAACCTAAACCCTTGTCGTACACTAACCTGTCCCCTAATCTGTCCCCGTCCTCTAACCCTCAGCCTAATCCTAACCCTAACCCTAGCCCTTACCCTAAGCCTTACGCTAACGCGTCCCCTAATCCTAACCCGTACGCTAACAGTAACCCATACCCTAACACGTACGCTCACCCTAAACCGTTGTCATAACCTAACCTGTCCCCTAAACCGTTCCCGTCCCCTAGCCCTAACCCTAACCCTAACCATAACCATAACCCTTACCCGAAGCCTTACACTAACCCGTCCCCTAATCCTAACCTGTATGCTAACACTAACCCGTACCCTAACACGTACGCTCACTCTAAACCATTGTCATACCCTATCCTGTCCCCTAAACCGTCTGCGTCCCCTAACCCTAACCCTAACCCAAACCCTAACCCTAACCCTAATGCTTACCCGAAGCCTTACACTAACCCGTCCCCTAATCCTAACCCGTACGCTAACACTAACCCGTACCCTAACAAGTACACTCACCCTAAACCATTGTCCTACCATAACCTGTTCCCTAAACCGTCCCCGTCCCCTAACCCTAACCCTAACCCTAACCCTAACCCTAACCCTTACCCGAAGCCTTACCCTAAACCGTCCCCTAATCCTACTCCCTATGTTAACACTAACCCGTCCCCTAACACGTACGCTCACCCTAAACCGTTGTTGTACCATAAACTGTCCCCTAAACCGTCCCCGTCCCCTAACCCTAACCCTAACACTAACTCTAAACCTTACCCGAAGCCTTACCCTAACCCGTCCCATAATCCTAACCCGTACGCTAACAATAACCCATACCCTAACACGTACGCTCACACTAAACCATTGTCGTACCCTAACCTGTCCCCTAAACCGTCCGCGTCCCCTAACACTAACCCTAACCCTAACCCTAACTCTTACCCGAAGCCTTACACTAACCCGTCCCCTAATCCTAACACGTACGCTAACACTAACCAGTACCCTAACACGTACGCTCACCCTAAACCGTTGTCGTACCCTAACCTGTCCCCTAAAACGTCCCCATCCCCTAACCCTAACCCTAACCCTAACCCTAAACATAACGCTTACCCGAAGCCTTACCCTAACCCGTCCCTTAATCCTAACCCATAGGCTAACGCTAACCCGTACTCTAACACGTATGCTCACCATAAACCGTTGTCATTGCCTAACCTGTCCCTTAAACCATCCCCGTCCCCGTCCCCTAAACCTAAGCCTAACCCTAACCCTAACCCTTACCCGAAACCTTACACTAAACCGTCCCCTAATCCTATACTGTACGCTAACACTAAGGCTTTCCATAACACATACGCTCACCCTAAACCGTTGTCATACCCTAAACTGTCCCCTAAACCGTCCCGGTCCCCTAAACCTAACCCTAATCATAACCCTTACCCGAAGCCTTACAGTAACCCGTGCCCTAAACCTAACCCGTACACTAACACTAACCAGTACCCTAACACGTACGCTTAACATAAACCATTGTACTACACTAACCTTTCCCCTAAACCGTCCCGGTCCCCTAACCCTAACCCTAAACCTAATCCTTACCCTAACCCTAACACGAAGCCTTACCCTAAGCCGTCCCCTAATCCAAATCCGTACGCTAACACTAACCCGTACCCTAACACGTACTGTCACCCTAAACAATTGTCGTACCCTAACCTGTCCCCTAAACCGTCCCCGTCCACTAACCCTAACCTTAACCCTAACCCTAAACCTAACCCTTACCCGAAGCCTTACCCTAACCCGTCTCCTAATCCTAACCCGTACGCTAACACTAACCCGTACCCTAACACGTACGCTCACCCTAAAACGTTGTCGTACCCTAACCTGTCGCCTAAACCGTCCCCGTCCCCTAACCCTAACCCTAACCCTAACCGTTACCCGAAGCCTTATCCTTACCCGTACCCTAATCCTAACCTGTACGCTAACACTAACCCGTACCCTAACACGTACTGTCACCCTAAACCGTTGTCGTACCCTAATCTGTCACCTAAACCGTCCACGTCCCCTAACCCTAACCCTAACCGTAACCCCAACCCTAACCCTTACCCGAAGCCTTACCCTAACCCGTCCCCTAATCCTAACCCGTACGCTAACACTAACCCGTACCCTAACACGTACGCTCACACCAAACAGTTGTCGAACTCTAAACTGTCCCCTAAACCGTCCCCATCTCCTAACACTAACCATAATCCTAACCCTAAACATAAACCTTACCCGAAGCCTTACCCTAACCCGTCCCCTAATCCTAACCCGTACGCTAACACTAACCCATGCCCTAACACGTATGCTCACCCTAAACCGTTGTCGTACCCTAACCGGTCCCCTAAACAGTCCCCATACCCAAACCCTAACCCTAACCCTAACCCTAACCATAACCCTTAACCGAAGCCTTACCCTAACCCGTCACCTAATCCTAAACCGTACGCTTACACTAACCCATACCCTAACACGTACGCTCACCCTAAACCGTTGTCGTACCCTAAGCTGTCCCCTAAACCATCCCCGTCCTCTAACCCTAACAATAACCCTAACCCTTACCGAAAGCCTTACCCTAAACCCTCCCCTAATCCTAACCCGTACGCTAACACTAACCCGTACCCTAAAACGTACGTTCACCCTGAACCATAGTCGTACCCTAACCTGTCCACTAAACCGTACCCGTCCCCGTCTCCTAACCTTAACCTTAACCCTAACCCTAACCCTAACCCTTACCCGAAGCCTTACCCTAACCCGTCACCTAATCCTAACCCGTACACTAACACGTACCCTAACACGTACGCTCACCCTAAACCGTTGTCGTACACTAACCAGTCCCCTAAACCGTCCCCGTCCCTTAAACCTAACCCTAAACATAAACCTTACCCGAAGCTTTACCCTAACCCCTCCCCTAATCCTAACCCTAACACTAAACCTTACCCTAACATGTACGCTCACCCTAAACTGTTGTCGTACACTAACATGTCCCCTAAACCGTCCGCATCCCCTAACCCTAACGCTAACACTTACCCGAAGCCTTACCCTAACCAGTCTCCTAATCCTAACCCGTACCCTAACACTAACTCCTACCCTAACACTTACACTCACCCTAAACCGTTGTCGTACACTAACCAGTCCCCTAAACCGTACCCATTCCCTAACCCTAAACCTAAACCTAACCCTAACCCTAACACTTACCCGAAGCCTTACCCTAACCCGTCCCCTAGTCCTAACCCGTACGCTAATAGTAACCCGTACCCTAACACGTATGCTCACACTAAACCATTGTCGTACCCTAAACTGTCCCCTAAATGTCGCCGTCCCCTAAACCTAACCCTAACCCTAAAGCTTAGCAAAGCCTTACCCTAACTGGTCCCCTAATCCTAACCCGTACGCTAACACTAAACCGTACCCTAACACGTACGCTCACCCTAAACTGTTGTCATACCCTAACCTGTCCCCTAAACCGTCCCCGTCCCCTAACCCTAACCCTAACCCTAACCCTAACCGTAACCCTAACCCTTCTCCGAAGCCTTACACTAACACGTCCATTAATCCTAACCCATACGCTAACACTAACTCGTACCCTAACACGTATGCTCACCATAAACCCTTGTCATAGCCTAACCTTTCCCCTAAACTGTCCCCGTCCCCGTCCCTTAACCCTAAGCCTAAACCTAACCCTAAAGCTTACCCGAAACCTTACACTAAACCGTCCCCTAATCCTATACTGTACGCTAACACTAAACCGTACCCTAACACGTACACTCACACTAAACCGTTGTCGTACCCTAACCTGTCCCCTAAACCGTCACCGTCCCCTAAACCTAACCCTAATCCTAACCCTTACCCGAAGCCTTCCCGTAACCTGTCCCCTAATCCTAAACCGTACCCTAACACTAAACCATACCCTAACACGTACGTTCACCCTAAAACGTTGTCGCACCCTAACCTGTACCCTCAACAGTCTCCATCCACTAACCCTAACCCTAACCCTAACCCTAACCCTAACCCTAAAACTTACCCGAAGCCTTACCCTAATCCGTCCCCTAATCCTAACCCGTACCCTCACACTAATCCGTACCCTAAGACGTACGCTCACCCTAAACCGTTGTCATACCCTAACCTGTCGCCTAAACCGTCCCCGTCCCCTAACCCTAAGCCTAAACCTAACCCTTACCCGAAGCCTTATCCTTACCCGTCCCCTAATCCTAACCTGTACGCTAACACTAACCCATACCTTAACACGTACTCTCACCCTAAACCTTTGTCGTACCCTAACCTGTCCCCTAAACCGTCCCCGTCCCCGTCCCCTAACCCTAACCCTAACCCTTACCCGAAGCCTTACCCTAACCCGTCCCCTAATCCTAACCCGTACGCTAACACTAACCCGTACCCTAACACGTACGCTCACCCTAAACCGTTGTCGTATCTTAACTTTTCCCCTAAAGCGTCCCCGTCCCCTAACCCTAACACTAACCCTATCCCTAACCCTAAACCTTACCCGAAGCCTTAACCTAACCTGTCACATAATACTAACCCGTACGCTAACAATAACCCGTAGCCTAACACGTACTCTCACCCTAAACCGTTGCCGTACCCTATCCTGTCCCCTAAACCGTCCCAGTCCCCTAAGCCTAACCCTAACCCTAACCCTAAACCTAACACTTACCCGAAGCGTTACCCTAACCCGTCCCCTAATCCTAACCCATACGCTAACACTAACCCGTACCCTAACACGTACGCTCATCCTAAACCGTTGTCATAGCCTAACTTGTCTACTGAACCGTCCCCGTTCCCTAAACCTAACCCTAACCCTAACCCTTACCCGAAGCCTTACACTAACCCGTCCCCTAATCCGAACCAGTAGGCTAACACTAACCTGTACCGTAACACGTACGCCAACCCTAAACCGTTGTCGTACCCTAACCGGTCCCCTAAACCGTCCCCATCCCCTAACCCTAATCATAACCCTAACCATAACCCTTAGCCGAAGCCTTACCCTAACCCGTCACCTAATCCTAACCCGTACACTAACACTAACCCGTACGCTCACCCTAAACCGTTTTCGTACACTAACCTGTCACCTAAATAGTCCCCGTCCCCTAGTCCTAACCCTAACCCTAACCCTAACCCTAACCCTAAACCTTACCTGAAGCCTTACACTAACCCGTCCCCTAATCCTAACCCGTACGCTAACACTAACCCATACCCTAACACGTACGCTCACCCTAAGTCGTTGTCGTATCCTAAACTTTCCCCTAAACCGTCCCCGTCCCCTAACCATAACCCTAACCCTATCCCTAACCCTAACCCTTACCCGAAGCCTTACACTAACACGTCCCCTAATCCTAACCCATACGCTAACACTAACCCGTACCCTAACACGTACGCTCATCCTAAACCGTTGTCATAGCCTAACCTGTCTACTGAACCGTCCCCGTTCCCTAAACCTAACCCTAACCCTAACCTTAACGCTTAGCAAAGCCTTACACTAACCCGTCCCCTAATCCTAACCTGTACGCTAACACTAACCCGAACCCTAACACGTACGCTCACCCTAAACTGTTGTCGTACCCTAACCTGTCCCCTAAACCGTTACAGTCCCCTAACCCTAACCCTAACCCTAACCCTAACGCTAACCCTAACCCTTACCCGAAGCCTTAACCTAACACGTCCCCTAATCCCAACCCATACGCTAACACTAACCCGTACCCTAACATGTACGCTCACCCTAAACCGTTGTCATAGCCTAACCTGTCCCCTAAACCGTTCCCATCCCCGTCCCCTAACCCTAAGCCTAACCCTAACCCTAACCCTTACCCGAAACCTTACACTAACCCATCCCCTAATCCTATACTATATGCTAACACTAAACCGTACCCTAACACGTACGCTCACCCTCAACCGTTGTCGTACCCTAACCTGTCCCCTAAACCGTCCCCGTCCCCTAACCCTAACCCTAACCCTTACCGGAAGCCTTACCCTAACCCGTCCCCTAATCCTAACCCGTACGCTAACACTAAACCATACCCTAACACGTATGTTCACCCTAAAATGTTGTCGTACCCTAACCTCTACCCTCAACCGTCCCCGTCCACTAACCCTAACCCTAACCCTAACCCTAACACTTACCGGAAGCCTTACACTAACCCATCCCCTAATCCTAACCCGTACGCTAACACTCACCCATACCCTAATATGTACGTTCACTCTAAACCATTGTCGTAAACTAACCTGTCCCCTAAACCGTCCCCGTCCCCTAACCCTTACCCTAACCATAACCCTTACCCGAAGCCTTACCCTATTCCGTCCCCTAATCCTAACCCGTACCCTAACACTAACCCGTACCCTAACACGTACGCTAACCCTAAACCGTTGTCGTACCCTAACCTGTCCCCTAAACCATCCCCTTCCCTTAACCCTAACCCTAACGCTACCACTAAACCTTATCCGAAGCCTTACCCTAACCCGTCACCTAATCCTAACCCGTACGCTAACACTAACCCGTACCCTAACACGTACGCTCACCCTAAACTGTTGTCGTACCCTAACCTGTCCCCTAAACCGTCCCCGTCCCCTAACCCTAACCCTAACCCTAACGCTAACACTTACCCGAAGCCTTACCCTAACCAGTCTCCTAATCCTAACCCGTACCCTAACACTAACTCGTACCCTAACACGTACACTCACCCTAAACCGTTGTCGTACCCTAACCTGTACCCTAAACCGTCCCCCTCCCCTAACCCTAAACCTAACCCTAACCCTAACCCTTACACGAAGGCTTAAACTAACCCGTCCCCTAATCGGAACCCGTACGCTAACACTAACCCGTACCCTAACACGTACGCTCACACTAAACCGTTGTCGTACCCTAACCTGTCACCTAAACTGTCGCCGTCCCCTAAACCTAACCCCAACCCTAACACTAACCCTAACCCTAACCCGTACCCGAAGCCTTAACCTAACCCATCTCCTAATCCTAACCCTTACGCTAACACTAACCCATACCCTAACACGTACGCTCACCCTAAACCATTGTCGTACCAGATCATGTCCCCTAAATGGTCCCTGTCCCCGTCCCCTTACCCTAAACCTAACCCTAACCGTAAACCTTACCAGAAGCCTTACACTATCCCGTCTTCTAATCCTACCACGTACGCTAAAACTAAACCATACCCTAACACTTACGCTCACCCTAAACCTTTGTCATACCCTAAACTGTCCCCTAAACTGTCCCCGTCCCCTAATCCTAACCCTAACCCTATCCCTAACCTAACCCTTACCCGAAGCCTTACACTAACCCATCACCTAATCCTAACCCGTACGCAAAAACTAACCAGTACCCTAAAACGTATGCTCACCCTAAACCGTTGCCGTACACTAACCTGTCTCCTAAGCCATCCCCGTCCCCTACACCTAACACTTACCCTCACCTTAACGCTTACCCGAAGCCTTACACTAACCCGTCCCCTAATCCTAGCCCGTACGCTAACACTAACCCGTACCCTAACACGTACACTCACCCTAAACCGTTGCCGTACCCTAACCTGTCCCCTAAACCGTCCCCGTCCCCTAACCCTTACCCTAACCGTAACCCTTACCCGAAACCTTACCCTAACCCGTCCCCTAATCCTAACCCATACGCTAACACTAACCCGTACCCTAACACATACGCTCACCCTAAACCGTTGTCGTAACCTAACCTGTCCCCTAAACCGTCCCCGTACCCTAACCCTAACCCTAAACCTAACACTAACCCTAACACTAACACTTACCCGAAGCCTTACCCTAACCCGTCACCTAATCCTAACCCGTACGCTAACACTAACCCATACCCTAACACGTACGCTCACCCTAAACCGTTGTCGTACCCTAACATGTCCCCTAAATCCTCTCCGTCCCCTAATCCTAACCCTAACCCTAACCTTACACGAAGCCTTACCATAACCCGTCCCCTAATCCTAAACCGTACGCTAACACTAACCCATACCCTAACATGTACGCTCACTCTAATACGTTGTCGTACCCTAACCTGTCCCCTAAACCGTCCCCATCCCCTAACCCTAACCCTAAACCTAACCCTTACCCGAAGCCTTCCCCTAACCCGTCCCCTAATCCTAACCCGTACGCTAACACTAACCCATACCCTAACACGTACGCTCACCCTAAACCGTTGTCATACCCTAACCTGTCCCATAAAACGTCCCCGTCCCATAACAATAACCCTAACCCTATCCCTAACCCTATCCCTTACCCGAAGCCTTTCCCTAACCCGTCATCTAATCCTAACCCGTACGCTAAAGCTAACGTTACCCTAAAACGTATGCTCACCCTAAACCGTTCCCGTACCCTAACCTGTCTCCTAAACCGTCCCCGTCCCCTAAACCTAACCCTTACCCTAACCCTAACGCTTTCCAGAAGCCTTACACTAACCCGTCCCCTAATACTAACCCGTACGCTAACACTAACCCCTACCCTAACACGTACGCTCACCCTAAACCGTTGCCGTACCCTAACCTGTCCCCTAAACCGTCCCCATCCCCTACCCCTAAACCTGACCCTAACCCTAACCCTTACCCGAAGCCTTACACTAACCCGTCCCCTAATCCTAAACCGTACGCTAACACTAAACCGTACCCTAACACGTACGCTCACCCTAAAACGTTGTCATACCCTAACCATTCCCCTAAACCGTCCCCGTCCCCTAACCCTAACCCTAACCGTAACCCTAACACTTACCCGAAGCCTTACACTAAACCATCCGCTAATCCTAACCCGTACGCTAACACTCATCCGTACCCTAACACGTACGCTCACCCTAAACCTTTGTCGTACCCTCACCCGTCTCCTAAACATTTCCCGTCCCCGTCCCCTAACGTTAACCCTAACCCTAACCGGTCCCCTAAGCCGTCCCCGTCCCCGTCCCCTAACCCTAAGCCTAACCCTAACGCTAACCCTTACCCGAAGCCTTACCCTAACCCGTCCCCTAATCCTAACCCGTACGCTAAAACTAACCCGTACCATAACATGTACGCTTACCCTAAACCATTGTCGTACCCTAACCTGTCACCTAAACCGTCCCCGTCCCCTAAACCTAACCCTAACCCTAAACCTAACCGGTCCCCTAAACCGTCCCCGTCCCCGTCCACTAACCCTAAGCCTAACCCTAACGCTAAAACTTACCCGAAGCCTTACCGTTACCCGTCCCATAAACCTAACCCGAACACTAACACTAACCCATACCCTAACACGTACGCTCACCCTAAACCATTGTCATACACTAACCTGTCCCCTAAACCGTCCCCGTCCCCTAACCCTAACCGTAACTCTAACCCTAACCCTTACCAGAAGCCTTACCCAAAGCCGTCCCCTAATCCTAAGCCGTACGCTGACACTATCCCATACCCTAACACGTACGCTCACGCTAAACCGTTGTCGTATACTAACATTTCCCCTAAACCGTCCCCGTACCCTAGCCCTAACACTAACCCTATCCATAACCCTAACCCTTACCCGAAGCCTTACCCTAACCTGTCACCTAATACTAACACGTACGCTAACACTAACCCGTAGCCTAACACATACGTTCACCCTAAACCGTTGCCGTACCCTAACCTGTCCCCTAAACCGTCCCCGTCCCCTAAACCTAACCCTAACCCTAATCCTAACCCTTACCTGAAGCCTTACCCTAACCTGTCCCCTAATCCTAAACCGTACGCTAACACTAAACCGTACCCTAACACTTACACTCACCCTAAAACGTTGTCGTACCCTAACCTGTCCCCTAAACCATCCCCGTCCCTTAACCCTAACACTAAACCTAACCCTAAACCTAACCCTAACCCTCACCCGAAGCCTTACCCTAACCCGTCCTCTAATCGTAACCCGTACGCTAACACTAACCCATACCCTAACACTTACGCTCACCCTAAAATGTTGTCGTACACTAACATGTCCCCTAAACCGTCCCTGTCCCCTAACCCTAACCCTAACCCTAAACCTAACCCTTAGCCGAAGCCTTACCCTAACCCGTCCCCTGATCCTAACCCGTACGCTAACACTAACCCGTACCCTAAAGTACGCTCACCCTAAACCGTTTTCGTACACTAACCTGTCCCCTAAACAGTCCCCGTCCCCTAATCCTAACCCTAACCCTATCCCTAACCCTAACCCTTAACCGAAGCTTTACCCTAACCCGTCACCTAATCCTAACCCATACGCTAACACTAACCCGTACCCTAACACGTACGCTCACCCTAAACCGTTGCCGTAACCTAACCTGTCTCCTAAACCGTCCCCGTCCCCTAAACCTAACCCTAACCCTAACCCTAACGCTTACCAAAGCCTTACACTAACCCGTCCCATAATCCTAACCCGTACGCCAACACTAACCCGTACCCTAACACGTATGCCTAACGTAAACTGTTGTCGTACCCTAACCTGTCCCCTAAACTGTCCCCGTCCCCTAACCCTAACACTAACCCTAACCCTAACCCGAACCCTTACCCGAAGCCTTACCCTAACACGTCCCCTAATCCTAACCCATACGCTTACACTAACCCGTACCCTAACACGTAGGCTCACCCTAAACCGTTGTCTTACCCTAACGTGTCCCCTAAACCGTCCCCATCCCCTAACCATAACCCTAACCCTAAACCTAAACCTAACCCTTACCCGAAGCCTTACCCTAACCGTCCCCTAATCGTAACCCGTACGCTAACACTAACCCATACCCTAACACTTACGCTCACCCTAAACCGATGTCGTACATTAACATGTCCCCTACACCGTCCCTGTCCCCTAACCTAACCCAGCCCTAAACCTAACACTTAGCCGAAGCCTTACCCTAACCCGTCCCCTAATCCTAACCCATACACTAACACTAACCCGTACCGTAACACGTACGCTCACCCTAAACCGTCCCCATCCCCTAAACCTAACCATAAACCTAACCCTAACCCTTAGCCGAAGCCTTACCCTAACCCGGCACTTAATCCTAACCTGTACGCTAACACTAACCCGTACCATAAAGTACGCTCACCCTAAACCGTTTTCGTACACTAACCTGTTCCCTAAACAGTCCCCATCCCCTAATCCTAACCCTAACCCTCACCCTAACCCAAAACATTACCCGAAGCCTTACACTAACCCGTCCCCTAATCCTAACACGTACGCTAGCACTAACACGTACCCTAACATGTAGGCTCACCCTAAATCGTTGTCGTACCCTATCTTTTCCACTAAACTGTCCCCGGCCCCGAACCATAAACCTAACCCTATCCCTAACCCTAACCCTTACCCGAAGCCTTACCCTAACCCGTCACCTAATCCTAACCCGTACACTAACACTAACCCGTACCCTAACACGTACGCTCACCCTAAACTGTTGCCGTACCCTAACCTGTCTCCTAAACCGTCCCCGTCCCCTAAACCTAACCCTAACCCTAACCCTAACGCTTACCAAAGCCTTACACTAACCCGTCCCCTAATCCTAAACCGTACGCTAACACTAACCCATACCCTAACACGTACGCCTACCGTAAACTGTTGTCGTACCCTAAACTGTCCCCTAAACTGTCCCCGTCCCCTAACCCTAACACTAACCTTAACCCTAACCCTAAACCTAACCCTTACCCGAAGCCTTACCCTAACACGTTCCCTAATCCTAATCCATACGCTAACACTAAACCGTACCCTAACACGTACGCACACCCTAAACCTTTGTCATAGCCTAACCTGTCCCCTAAACCGTCCCTGTCACTGTCCCCTAAACCTAAGCCTAACCCTAACCCTAACCCTTACCCGAAACCTTACACTAACACGTCCCCTAATCCTATACTGAACGCAAACACTAAACAGTACTCTAACACGTACGCTCACCCTAAACCGTTGTCGTACACTAAGCTGTCCCCTAAACCATCCCCGTCCCCTAACCCTAACCCTAACCCTAACCCTAACCCTTAGCCGAAGCCTTACCCTAACCCGTCCCCTAATCCTAACCCATACGCTAACACTAACATGTACCGTAACACGTACGATCACCCTAAACCGTTGTCGTACCCTAACCGGTCACCTAAACCGTCCCCATCCCCTAACCCTAACCCTAAACCTAACCCTAACCCTTAGCCGAAGCCTTACCCTAACCCGTCCCCTAATCCTAACCCGTACGCTAACACTAACCCGTACCCTAAAGTACGATCACCCTAAACCGTTTTTGTACACTAACCTGTCCCCTAAACAGTCCCCGTCCCCTAATCCTAACGCTAACCCTAACCCTAAACCTAAACCTTACCCAAAGCCTTACACTAACCCGTCCCCTAATCCTAACCCGTACGCTAATACTAACACATACCCTAACACGTAGTCTCACCCTAAATCGTTGTCGTATCCTAACCTTTCCCCTAAACCGTCCCCGTCCCCTAACCATAACCCTAAACCTATCCCTAACCCTAACCCTTACCCGAAGCCTTACCCTAACCCGTCACCTAATCCTAACCCGTACCCTAACACGTATGCCTACGGTAAACTGTTGTCATACCCTAACCGGTCCGCTAAACCGTCCCCGTCCCCTAACCCTAACACTAACCCTAAACTTAACCCTAACCCGAACCCTTACCCGAAGCCTTACCCTAACACGTCCCATAATCCTAACCCATACGCTAACACTAAACCGTAACCTAACACGTACGGTCACCCTAAACCGTTGTCATAGCCTAACCTGTCCCCTAAACCGTCCCCGTCCCCGTCCCCTAACCCTAAGCCTAACCCTAACGCTAAACCTTACCCGAAACCTTACACTAACCCGTCCCCTAATCCTATACTGTACGCTAACACTAAACCATACCCTAACACGTACGCTCACCCTAAACCGTTGTCGTACCCTAACCTGTCCCCTAAAACGTCCCCATCCCCTAACCCTAACCCTAACCCTAACTCTAACCCTAAACCTTACCCGAAGCCTTACCCAAACCCGTCCCCTAATCCTAAGCCGTACGTTAACACTAACCTGTACCCTAACACGTACGCTCATGCTCAACTGTTGTAGTATCCTAACCTTTCCCCTAAACCGTCCCCGTCCCCTAACCTTAACACTAACCCTATCCCTAATCCTAACCCTTACCCGAAGCGTTACACTAACCTGTCACCTAATACTAACCCGTACGATAACTCTAACCCATACCCTAACACGTACGCTCACCCTAAACCGTTGTCTTACCCTAACCTGTCCCCTAAACCGTCCCCATTCCCTAACCCTAACCCTAAACCTAAACCTAACCCTAAACCTTACCCGAAGCCTTACCCTAACCCGTCCCCTAATCGTAACCCGTACGCTAACTCTAACCCATACCCTAACACGTACGCTCAACCTAAACCGTTGTCGTACCCTAACCTGTCCCCTAAACCGTCCCCGTCCCGTAAGCCTAACCCTAACCCTAACCCTTACCCGAAGCCTTACCCTAACCCGTCCCCTAATCCTAACACGTACGCTAACACTAAACCGTACCCTTACACGTACGTTCACCCTAAAACTTTGTCGTACCCTAAACTGTACCCTCAACCGTCCCTGTCCACTAACCCTAACCCTAACCCTAAATCTAACCCGAAGCCTTACCCTAACCCATCCCCTAATCCTAACCTGTACGATCACACTAACCCGTACCCTAACACGTATGCTCAACCTAAACCGTTGTCGTACCCTAACCTGTCCCCTAAACCGTCCCCATCCCTTAACCCTAACCCTAAACCTTACCCGAAGCCTTACCCTAACCCGTCCCCTAATCCTAACCCATACGCTAACACTAACCCGTACCGTAACACGTACGCTCACCCTAAACCGTTGTCGTACCCTAACCTGTCCCCTAAACCGTCCCCATCCCCTAACCCTAACCCTAACCCTAACCCTAACCCTAACCCTTACCCGAAGCCTTACCCTAACCCGTCCCCTAATCCTAACCAGTACGCTAACACTAACCCATACCCAAACGTACGCTCACCCTAAACAATTTTCGTACACTAACCTGTCCCCTAAACTGTCGCCGTCCCCTAATCCTAACCCTAACCCTAACCCTAACCGTAACCCTAAACCTTACCCGAAGCCTTACCCTAACCCGTCCCCTAATCCTAACCCGTACGCTAACACTAACCCATACCCTAACACGTATGCTCACCTTAAACCATTGTCGTACCCTAAACTGTCCCCTAAACCGATCACGTCCCCAAAACCTTACCCTAACCGTAAACCTTACCCGAAGCCTTACGCTAACACGTCCCCTAATCCTAACCCGTACGCTAACACTAACCCGTACCCTAACACATACGCTCACCCTAAACCATTGTCGTACCCTATCCTGTCCCCTAAACCGTCCCCGTCCCCTAACTCTAACCCTAACCCTAACCCTAACCCTAACGCTTACCCAAAGCCTTACACTAACCCGTCCCCTAATCCTAACACGTTTGCTAACACTAACCCATCCCCTAACACGTACGCTCACCCTAAATCGTTGTCATACCCTATCCTGTCCCCTAAACCGTCCCCGTCCCCTAACCCTAACCCTAACCCTAACCTTACCCGAAAACTTACCGTAACCCGTCCACTAATCCTAACCCGTACGCTAACACTAACCCGTACCCTAACACGTACGCTCACCCTAATCCGCTGTGGTACCCTAACCTGTCACCTAAACCATCCCCCTCCCCTAACCCTAACCCTAACCCTAAACCTAAGCCTTACCCGAAGCCTTACCCTACCCGGTCCCGTAATCCTAACCCGTACGCTAACACTAACCCATACCCTAACACGTACGCTCACCCTAAATCATTTTTGTACCCTAACCTGTCCCCTAAACCGTCCCAGTCCCCTAACCCTAACCCTAACCCTAACCCTAACCCTAACTCTAACCCGAAGCCTTACCATAACCCATCCCCTAATCCTAACGCTTACGCTCACACTAACCCATACCCTAACACGTATGCTCAACCTAAACCGTTCTCGTACCCTAACCTGTCCCCTAAACCGTCCCCATCCCTTAACCCTAACCCTAAACCTTATCCGAAGCCTTACCCTAACCCGTCCCATAATCCTAACCCGTACGCTTACACTAACCCGTACCGTAACACGTACACTCACCCTAAACCGTTGTCGTACCCTAACCAGTCCCCTAAACCGTCCCCATCCCCTAACCCTAACCCTAACACTAACCCCAACCCTTACCCGAAGCCTTACCCTAACCCGTCCCCTAATCCTAACCCGTACGCTAACACTAACCCAAACCCAAACGTACGCTCACCCTAAAACATTTTCGTAAACTAACCTGTCCCCTAAACAGTCCCCGTCCCCTAATCCTAACCCTAACCCTAACCGTAACTCTAAACCTTATCCGAAACCTTACACTATACCGTCCCCTAATCCTACCCCCTACGCTAACACTAACCCGTAACCTAACACGTACGCTCACCCTAAACCGTTGTCGTATCCTAACCATGCCCCTAAACCCTCCCCGTCCCCTAACCCTAACCTTATCCCTAACCCTAACCCTTACCCGAAGCCTTACCCTAACCCGTCACCTAAGACTAACCCGTACGCTAAAACTAACATTACCCTAAAACGTATGCTCACCCTAAACCGTTGCCGTACCCTAACCTGTGTCCTAAACCGTCCCCGTCCCCTAAACCTAACCCTTACCCTAACCCTAACGCTTACCCGAAGCCTTACACTAACCTGTCCCCTAATCCTAACCCGTACGCTAACACTAACCCGTACACTAACACGTACGCTCACCCTAAACCGTTGCCGTACCGTAACCTGTCCCCTAAACCGTCCCCGTCCCCTACCCCTAAACCTGACCCTAACCCTAACCCTTACCCGAAGCCTTACCTTAACCCATCCCCTAAGCCTAAACCGTACGCTAACACTAACCCGTACCCTAACATGTTCGCTCACCCTAAAACGTTGTCGTACCCTAACCAGTCCCCTAAACCGTCCCCGTCCCCTAACACTAACCCTAACCCTAACCCTTACCCGAAGCCTTACACTAAACCGTCCCCTAATCCTAATCCGTACGCTAACACTAACCCGTACCCTAACACGTACGCTCACCCTAAACAGTTGTCGTACCATAACCTGTCTCCTAAACCGTCCCAGTCCCCTAACCCTAACCCTAACCCTAATCCTAACTGGTCCCCTAAACCTTCCCTGTACCCGTCCCCTAACCCTAAGCCTAACCCTAACGCTAACGCTTACCCGAAGCCTTACCCTAACCCGTCCCCTAATCCTAACCTGTACGCTAACACTAACCCGTACCCTAACATGTACGCTTACCCTAAACCATTGTCATACCCTAAACTGTCCCCTAAACCGTCCCTGTCCCCTAACCCTAACCCTAACCCTAACCGGTCCCCTAAACTGTCCCCGTCCCCGTCCCCTAACCCTAAGCCTAAACCTAATGCTAACCCTTACCCGAAGCCTTACCCTAACCCGTCCCATAATCCTAAACCGTACGCTAACACTAACCCATACCCTAACAAGTACGCTCACCCTAAACCGTTGTCATACACTAAACTGTCCCCTAAACCGTCCCCGTCCCCTAAACCTAACCCTAAACCTAACCCTTACCCGAAGCCTTACACAAACCCGTACCCTAATCCTAAGCCGTACGCTAACACTAACCCGTACCCTAACACGTACGCTCATCCTAAACCGTTGTCTTACCCTAACCTGTCCCCTAAACAGTCCCCGTCCCCTAATCCTAACCCTAACCTTCACCCTAACCCTAATACTAACTGGTCCCCTAAACCTTCCCCGTCCCCGTCCCCTAACCCTAAGCCTAACCCTAATGCTAACGCTTACCTGAAGCCTTACCCTAACCCGTCCCCTAATCCTAACACGTACGCTAACACTAACCTGTACCCTAACATGTACGCTTAACCTAAACCATTGTCGTACCCTAACCTGTCCCCGAAACGGTCCCCGTCCCCTAACCCTAACCCTAACCCTAACCCAAACCGGTCCCCTAAACTATCCCCGTCCCCGTCCCCTAACCCTAAGCCTAAACCTAACGCTAACCCTTACCCGAAGCCTTACCCGAACCCGTCCCATAATCCTAAACCGTACGCTAACACTAACCCATACCCTAACATGTACGCTCACCCTAAACCGTTGTCATACTGTAACCTGTCCCCTAAACCGTCCCCGTCCCCTAATCCTAACCCTAACCCTAACCCTAACACTTACCCGAAGCCTTACACAAACCCGTCCCCTAATCTTAAGCCGTACGCTAACACTAACCCGTACCCTAACACGTACGCTCACCCTAAACAGTTGTCGTTCCATAACTTGTCTCCTAAACCGTCCCCGTCCCCTAACCCTAAGCCTAACCCTAATCCTAACTGGTCCCCTAAACCTTCCCCGTCCCCGTCCCCTAACCCTAAGCCTAACCCTAATGCTAACGCTTACCCGAAGCCTTACCCTAACCCGTCCCCTAATCCTAACCCGTACGCTAACACTAACCCGTACCCTAACACGTACGCTCACCCTAAACCGTTGTCGTATCCTAACCTTTCCCCTAAACCGTCCCCGTCCCCTAACCCTAACACTAACCCTATCCCTAAACCTAACCCTTACCCGAAGCCTTACCTTAACCTCTAACCTAATAGTAAACCGTACGCTAACACTAACACGTAGCCTAACATGTACGCTCACCCTAAACTGTTGCCGTACCCTAACCTGTCCCCTAAACCGTCCCCGTCCCCTAACCCTAACCCTAAACCTAATACTAACTGGTCCCCTAAACCTTCCCCGTCCCAGTCACCTAACCCTAAGCCTAACCCTAATGCTAACGCTTACCCGAAGGCTTACCTTAACCCGTCCCCTAATCCTAACCCGTACGCTAACACTAACCCGTACCCTAACATGTACGCTTACCCTAAACCATTGTCGTACCCTGACCTGTCTCCTAAACCGTCCCCGTCCCCTAACCCTAACCCTAACCCTAACCGGTCCCCTAAACTGTCGCAGTCCCCGTCCCCTCACCCTAAGCCTAAACCACGCTAACCCTTACCCGAAGCCTTACCCTAACCCGTCCCATAATCCTAAACCGTACGCTAACACTAACCCATACCCTAACACGTACGCTCACCATAAACCGTTGTCATACTCTAACCTATCCCCTAAACCGTCCCCGTCCCCTAAACCTAACACTAACCCTAACCCTAACCCTTACCCGAAGCCTTACACAAACCCGTCCCCTAATCCTAAGCCGTACGCTAACACTAACCCGTACCCTAACACGTACGCTCACCCTAATCCGTTGTCGTATCCTAACCTTTCCCCTAAACCGTCCCCGTCCCCTAACCCTAACACTAACCCTATCCCTAAACCTAACCCTTACCCGAAGCCTTACCTTAACCTGTCACCTAATACTAACCCGTACGCTAACACTAACCCGTAGCCTAACACGTACGCTCACCCTAAACCGTTGCCGTACCCTAAACTGTCCCCTAAACCGTCCCCGTCCCCTAACCCTAACCCTAACCCTAACACTTAACCGAAGCCTTACCTAACCCGTCCCCTAATCCTAAACCGTACGCTAACACTAACCCATACCCTAACACTTACGCTCACCCTAAACCGTTGTCATACACTAACATGTCCCCTAAACCGTCCCTGCCCCCTAACCCTAACCCTAACCCAAACCCTAACACTTAGCCGAAGGCTTACACTAACCCGTCCCCTAATCCGAACCCGTACGCTAACACAAACCCGTACCCTAACACGTACGCTCACCCTAAACAATTTTCGTACCATAACCTGTCTCATAAACCGTCCCCGTCCCCTAACCCTAACCTTAACCCTAATCCTAACTGGGACCCCTAAACCTTCCCCGTCCCCGTCCCCTAACCCTAAGCCTAACCCTAATGCTAACGCTTACCCGAAGCCTTACCCTAACCCGTCCCCTAATCCTAACCCGTACGCTAACATTAACCCGTATCCTAACATGTACGCTTACCCTAAAGCATTGTCGTACCCTAACCTGTCCCCTAAACCGTCCCCATCCCCTAACCCTAACCCTAACCCTAACACTTACCCAAAGCCTTACCCTAACCCGTCCCCTAATCCTAACCCGTACGCTAACACTAACACATACCCTAACACTTACGCTCACCCTAAACCGTTGTCATACACTAACATGTCCCCTAAACCGTCCCTGCCCCCTAACCCTAACCCTAAACCTAACACTTAGCCGAAGCCTTACCCTAACCCGTCCCCTAATGCGAACCCATACGCTAACACTAACCCGTACCGTAACACGTACGTTCACCCTAAACCGTTGTCGTACCCTAACCTGTCCCCTATACCTTCCCCGTCCCCTAACCCTAACCCTAAACCTAACCCTAACACTTAGCCGAAGCCTTACCCTAACCCGTCCCCTAATCCTAACCCGTACGCTAACACTAATCCGTACCCTAACACGTACGCTCACCCTAAACCATTATCGTACAGTAACCTGTCCCCTATACCGTCCCCGTCCCCTAACCATAACCCTAACCCTAATCCTAACCCTTACACTTACCCTAACCGTAACACATACCCGAAGCCTTACCCTAACCTGTACGCTAACACTAACCCGTACTATAACACCTACGATCACCCTAAACTTTGTTGTACACTAACCTGTACCCTAAACCGTCCCCGTCCCCTAACCCTAACCCTAGCCCTAAACGTAAACCTAACCCTTCCCCGAAGCCTTATCCTAATCCATCCCCTAATCCTAACCTGTACGCTAACACTAACCCGTACCCTAACACGTACGCTCACCCTAAACCATTCTCGTACACTAATCTGTGTCCTAAACTGTCCCCGTCCCTTAATCCTAACCCTAACCCTAACCCGAACCCTAACCCTAACCCTAACACAAACACTTAACCGCAGCCTTATCCTAACCCGTCCCCTAAACCTAACCCGTACGCTAACACTAACCGGTACCCTAACACATACTCTCACCCTAAACCCTAGTCGTATCCTATCCTGTCCCCTAAACCGTCCCTGTCCCCTAACCCTAACCCTAACCCTAACCCTAACACTTACCCGAAGCCTTACACTAACCCGTCCCATAATCCTAACCCATACGCTAACACTAACCCGTACCCTAACACGTACGCTCACCCTAAACCGTTGTCGTATCCGAACCTTGCCCCTAAACCCTCCCCGTCCCCTATCCCTAACCCTATCCCTAACCCTAACCCTTACCCGAAGCCTTACCCTAACCGGTCACCTAATCCTAACCCGTATGCTAAAACTAACGTTACCCTAAAACGTATGCTCAACCTAAACCGTTGCCGTACCCTAACCTGTCGCCTAAACCGTTCCCGTCCCCTAAACCTAACCCTTACCCTAACCCTACGCTTACCCGAAGCCTTACACTAACCCGTCCCCTAATCCTAACCCGTACGCTAACACTAACCCGTACACTAACACGTACGCTCACCCTAAACCGTTGCCGTACACTAACCTGTCCCCTAAACCTTCCCTGTCCCCTAACCCTAAACCTGACCCTAACCCTAACTCTTACCCGAAGCCTTACCTTAACCTGTCCCCTAATCCTAAACCGTACGCTAACACTAACCCGTACCCTAACATGTTCGCTCACCCTAAAACGTTGTCATACCATAACCAGTCCCCTAAACCGTCCCCGTCCCGTAACACTAACCCTAACCCTAACACTTACCCGAAGCCTTACACTAAACCGTCCCCTAATCCTAACCCGTACGCTAACACTAACCCGTACCCTAACACGTACGCTCACCCTAAACAGTTGTCGTTCCATAACTTGTCTCCTAAACCGTCCCCGTCCCCTAATCCTAAGCCTAACCCTAATCCTAACTGGTCCCCTAAACCTTCCCCGTCCCCGTCCCCTAACCCTAAGCCTAACCCTAATGCTAACGCTTACCCGAAGCCTTACCCTAACCCGTCCCCTAATCCTAACCCGTACGCTAACACTAACCCGTACCCTAACATGTACGCTTACCCTAAACCATTGTCGTACCCTAACCTGTCCCCTAAACCATCCCCGTCCCCTAAACCTAACCCTAACCCTAACCCTAACCCAAACCGGTCCCCTAAACTGTCCCCATCCCCGTCCCCTAAACCTAAGCCTAAACCTAACGCTAACCCTTACCCGAAGCCTTACCCTAACCCGTCCCATAATCCTAAACTGTACGCTAACACTAACCCATACCCTAACACGTACGCTCTCCCTAAACCGTTGTCATACTCTAACCTGTCCCCTAAACCGTCCCCGTCCCCTAATCCTAACCCTAAACCTAACCCTAACCCTTACCCGAAGCCTTACCCAAACCCGTCCCCTAATCCTAAGCCGTACGCTAACAATAACCCGTACCCTAACACGTACGCTCACCCTAAACCGTTGTCGTATCCTAACCTTTCCCCTAAACCGTCCCCATCCCCTAACCCTAACACTAACCCTATCCCTAAACCTAACCCTTACCCGAAGCCTTACCTTAACCAGTCACCTAATACTAAACCGTACGCTAACACTAACCCGTACCCTAACACGTACGCTCACACTAAACCGTTGTTGTACCCTCACCTGTCCCCTAAACCGTCCCCGTCCCTTAACCCTAACCCTAACACTAAACCTAACCCTTACCCGAAGCCTTACCCTAACCCGTCCCCTAATCCTAACCCGTACGCTAACACTATACCGTACCCTAAAACGTACGCTCACCCTAAACCGCTGTCGTACCCTAACCTGTCCCCTAAACCGTCCCCATCCCCTAACCTTAACCCTAACCCTAACACTTACCCGAAGCCTTACCCTAACCCGTCCCCTAATCCTAACCCGTACTCTAACACTAAAACATACTCTAACATATACGTTCACCCTAAAACGTTGTCGTACCTTAACCTGTACCCTCAACCGTCCCTGTCCACTAACCCTAACCCTAACCCTAACCCTTACCCATAGCCTTACCCTAACCCGTCCCCTAATCCTAACCCGTACACTAACACTAACCCGTACCCTAACACGTACGCTCACCTTAAACCACTGTCGTACACTAAACTGTCCCCTAAACCGTTCCCGTCCCCTAACCCTTACCCTAACGGTAAACCTTACCCGAAGATTTACCCTAACCCGTCCCTTAATCCTAACCCGTACGCTAAAACTAACCGGTACCCTAAAACGTACGCTCACCCTAACCTGTTGTCGTACACTAACCTGTCCCCTAAACCTTCCCCATCTCGTAACTCTAACCCAAACCCTAATCCTAACCCTAACCCTATTCCTAACACTTACCCGAAGCCTTACCCTAACCCGTCCCCTAATTCTAACCCGTACGCTAACATTAACCCGTACCCTAAAACGTACGGTCACCCTAAACCGCTGTCGTACCCTAACCTGTCCCCTAAACCGTCCCCATCCCCTAACCCTAACCCTAACCCTAACCCTAACCCTAACACTTACTGGAAGCCTTACCCTAACCCATCCCCTAATCCTAACCCGTACGCTAACACTAACACATACCCTAACACGTATGCTCACCATAAACCGTTGTCGTACCCTAACCTGTCCCCTAAACCGTCCCCGTCACCTAACCCTACCACTAACCCTAAACCTAAACCTTACCCGAAGCCGTACCCTAACCCGTCCCATAATCCTAACCCATACGCTAACACTAACCCGTACCCTAACACGTACGCTCACCCTAAACCATTGTGGTATCATAAACTGTGAACTAAACCGTCCCCGTCCCCTAACCCTAACCCTACCCCTAACCCAAACCTAACCCTAAGCCTAACCCTTACCCAAAGCCTTACCCTAACCCGTCCACTAATCCTAACCCATACGCTGACACTAACCGGTACCCTAAAACTTACGCTCACCCTAAAACGTGGTCGTAACCTAACCTCTCGCCAAAACCGTCCCCGTCCCTGTCCCCTAACCCTAACACTAACCCTAACACTAACCCTAACACTTACCCGAAGCCTTACACTAAGCGGTCCCCTAATCGTAACACGTACGCTAACACTAACCCGTAACCTAAAACGTACGCTCACCCTAAACCGTTGTCGTACGCTAACCTGTGCGCTAAACTGTCCCCGTCCCCGTCCCCTAACCCTAACCTTAACCCTAATCCTTACCGGAATCCTTACCATAACCCGTCCCCTACTCCTAACCCGTACGCTAACACTAACCCGTACCCTAACACGTACGATCATCCTAAAACGTTGTCGTACGCTAACCTTTCCCCTAAACCTTCCCCGTCCCCTAACCCTAACCCTAACCCTAATCCTAACCCTAAACCTCACCCGAAGCCTTACCCTAACCCGTCCCCTAATACTAACACGTACGCTAACACTAACCCGTACCCTAACACGTACGCTCACCCTAAAACTTTGTCGTACACTAACCTGTCCCTTAAACCGTCCCCATCCGCTAACCCTAACCCTAACCCTAACCCTAACACTTACCCGAAGCCTTACCCTAACCCGTATGCTAACACTAACCCGTACCCTAACACGTACGATCACCCTAAACCGTTGTCGTACCCTAACCTGTCCCCTAAACCGTCCCCTAACCCTAACCCTAACCCTAACCCTTACCCGAAGCCTTACCCTAACCCGTCCCCTAATCCTAACCCGTACGCTAACACTAACCCGTACCCTAACACGTACGTTCACCCTAAAACATTGTCGTACCCTATCCTGTCCCCCAAACCGTCCCCGTCCCCTAACCCTAACCCTAACCCTAACCCTAACCCTAACCCTTACCCGAAGCCTTACATTAAACCGTCCCCTAATCCGAACCCGTACGCTAACACTAAACCGTACCCTAACACATACGCTCACCCTAAATCGTTGTCGTACCCTAACGTATCCCCTAAACCGTCCCCGTCCCCTAACCCTAACCCTAACTATTACACGAAGCCTTACCCTAACCCGTCCCCTAATCCTAACCCGCACGCTAACACTAACCCGTACCCTAACATGTACGCTCACCCTAAACTGTGGACGTACCCTAACCTGTACCCTAAACCGTTGCCATCCCCTAACCCTTACCCTAACCCTAACTCTTATCTGAAGCCTTACACTAACCCGTCACTTAATCCTAACCCGTACGCTAAAACTAACCCGTACCTTAACACGTACGCTCACCCTAAACCATTGTGGTACCCTAACCTGTCCCCTAAACCATCCCATTCCCCGTCAAATAACACTAACCCTAACCATTACCCGAAGCCTTACACTAAACCGTCCCCTAATCCTAACCCGTACGCTACCACTAACCCATACCCTAACACGTACGCTCACCCTAAACCGTTGTCGTAACCTAACCTGTCCCCTAAACCGTCCCCGTCACCTAACCCTAACCATAACCCTAACCCTAACCCTAACACTCACCCCAAGCCTTACCCTAACCCGTATGCTAACACTAACCCGTACCCTAACACGTACGATCACTCTAAACCGTTGTCGTACCCTAACCTGTCCCCTAAACCGTCCCCTAACCCTAACCCTAACCCTAACCCTTACCCGAAGCCTTACCCTAACCCGTCCCCTAATCCTAACCCGTACGCTAACACTAACCCGTACCCTAACACGTACGCTCACCCTAAAACATTGTCGTACCCTAACCTGTCCCCCAAACCGTCCCCGTCCCCTAACCCTAACCCTAACCCTAACTCTTACACGAAGCCTTACCCTAACCCGTCCCCTAATCCTAACCCGCACGCTAACACTAACCCGTACCCTAACATGTACGCTCACCCTAAACCATGGACGTACCCTAACCTGTACCCTAAACCGTCGCCGTCCCCTAACCCTTACCCTAACCCTAACCGTTATCCGAAGCCTTACACTAACCTGTCACTTAATCCTAACCCGTACGCTAAAACTAACCCATACCTTAACACGTACGCTCACCCTAAACCGTTGTCGTACCCTAACCTGTCCCCTAAACCGTCCCCGTCCCCTAGCCTTAACCCTAACCCTAACCCTAACCCTTACCCGAAGCCTTACCCTAACACGTCCACTAATCCTAACCCGTATCCTGACATGTACGCTCATCCTAAACAGTTGTTGAACCCTAATCTTTCCCCTAAACCATCCCCGTCCCCTAACCCTAATCTTAACCCTAACCCTTACCCTCACCCTTACCCGAAGCCTTACCCTAACCCGTCCCCTAATCTTAACCCGTATGCTAACAATAACCCGTACCCTAACACGTACGCTCACCCTAAACCGTTGTACACTCACCTGTCTCCTAAACCGTCCCCCTCCCCTAACCCTAACCCTAACATTTACCCGTAGCCTTACCATAACCTGTGCCCTAAGCCTAAACCGTACGCTAACACTAACCCTTACCCTAACAATTACGCTCACTCTAAACAGTTGTCGAACCCTAACCTGTCCCCTAAACCATCCCTGTCCCATAATCCTAACCCTTACCCTAACCCTAAAACTTACCCGAAGCCTTACTCGAAACCGTCCCCTAATCCTAAACCGTACGCTAACACTAAACCTTACCCTAACACGTACGCTCACCCTAAACCGTTGTCTTACCCTACCCGGTCCCCTAAACCGTCCCCGTCCACTAACCCTAACCCTAACCCTAACCCTAACCCTTACCCGAAGCATTACCCTAAACTGTCCCCTAACCCTAACCCGTACACTAACTCTAACCCATGCCCTAACACGTACGCTCACCCTAA
The DNA here is from genome assembly GCF_963924675.1 of Phocoena phocoena. NCBI lineage: Eukaryota > Metazoa > Chordata > Mammalia > Artiodactyla > Phocoenidae > Phocoena > Phocoena phocoena. The sequence continues at coordinate 242,499 of NW_027077358.1, read as the reverse complement.
ACCGTTGACGTACCCTAACCTGTCCCCTAAACCGTCCCCGTAACCTAACCCTAACCCTAACCCTAACACTTACCCGAAGCCTTACACTAACCCGTCCCCTAAACCTAAACCTTACGCAAACACTAAACGGAACCCTACCACATACGCTCACCCTAAAGCGTTTTCGTACCCTAACCTGTCCCATAAACTATCCCCATCCCCCAACCCTAACCCTAACCCTAAACCTAATCCTAACACTTACCCGAAGCCTAACCCTAACCCGTCCCCTAATCCTAACCCATAAGCTAACACTAACCCTTACCCTAACACATACGCTCACCCTAAACCATTGTCTTACCCTAACCTGTCCCCTAAACCATCCCCGTCCCCTAACCCTAACCCTAAACCTACCCCTAACCCTTACCCAAAGCCTTACCCTAACCCGTCCCCTAATCCTAACCCGTACGCTAACACTAACCCATACCTTAACACGTACGCTCACCCTAAACCTTTGTCGTAACCTAACGTGTCCCCTAAACCGTCCCCATCCCCTAACACTAAACCTAACCATAACCCTAACCCTAACCCTTACCCGAAGCCTTACCCTAACCCGTCGCCTAATCCTAACCCGTACGCTAAAACTAAGCCATACCCTAACACGTACGCTCACCCTAAACCATTGTCGTAACCTAACCTATCCTCTAAACCGTCCCCGTCCCCTAACCCTAACCGTAACCCTAACCCTAACCCTTACCCGAAGCCTTACACTAACCCGTCCCATAATCCTAAACCGTACGCTAACACTAACCCGTACCCTAACACGTACGCTCACCCTAAACCATTGTCGTACCATAACCTGTCCCCTAAACCGTCCCCGTCCCCTAACCCTAACCCTAACCATAACCCTAACCCTTACCCGAAGCCTTACCCTAACTCGTACCCTAATCCTAACCCGTACGCTAACACTAACCCGTTCCCTAACATGTACGCTCACCCTAAAGAGTTGTCGAACTCTAACCGGTCCCCTAAACCGTCCCCGTCCCCTAACCCTAACCCTAACCCTGACCCTAACCCTAATCATTACCGGAAGCCTTACCCTAACCCGTTCCCTAATCCTAACCCGTACGTTTACACTAACCCGTACCCTAACACGTTCGCTCACCCTAAACCGTTGTCGTAACCTAACATGTCCCCTAAACGGTCCCCGTCCCCGTCCCCATCCCCTAACCCTAACCCTAAACCTAACCTTAACCCTTATCCAAAGCCTTACCCTAACCCGTCCCCTAATCCTAACCCGTACGCTAACACTAACCCGTACCTTAACACGTACGCTAACCCTAAACAGTGGTCGTAACCTAACCTGACCCCTACATTCTCCCCGTCCCCTAACCCTAACCCTAACCCTATCCCTGACCCTTACCCGAAGACTTACCCTAACCCGTACCCTAATCCTAACCCGTATGCTAACACTAACCCGTACCCTAACAGTACGCTCACACTAAACCGTTGTCGTACCCTAACCTGTCCCCTCAACCGTCCACGTACCCAAACCCTAACCCTAACCCTAACCCCAACACTAACCCTTACCCGAAGCGTTACCCTAAACCCTCCCCTAATCCTAACCTGTACGCGAACACTAACCCATACCCTAACATGTACGCTCAACCTAAACCGTTGTCGTACACTAACCAGTCCCCTAAACCTTCCCCGTCCCCTAAACTTAACCTTAACCTTAACCCTAACCCTTACCTGCAGCCTTACCCTAACCCGTCCCCTAATCCTAACCTGTACGCTAACACTAACCTGTACCCTAACACGTACGCTCACACTTAACCGTTGTCGTACCCTAACCTGTCCCCTAAACCGTCCCCATCCCCTAACCCTAAACCTAACCCTTACCCGAAGACTTACCCTAACCCGTCCCCTAATGCTAACCCGTATGCTAACACTAACCCGTACCCTAACACGTACGCTCACCCTAAATCGTTGTCTTACCTAACCTGTCCCCTAAACCATCCCCGTCCCATAACCCTAACCCTAACCCTAACCCTAACCCTTACCCGAAGCCTTACCCTAACCCGTCCCATAATCCTAACCCGTACACTAACACTAACCTGTACCCTAACACGTACGCTCACCCTAAACCGTTGTCATACCCTAACCTGTCCCCTAAACTGTCCCCGTCCCCTAACCCTAACCCTGACACTAACCCTAACCCTTACCCGAAGCCTTACCCTAACACGTCCCCTATACCTAAGCCATACGCTAACACTAACCCATACCCTAACACCTACGGTCACCGTAAACCGCTGTGGTATCCTAACCTTTTCCCTAAACCGTCCCCGTCCCATAATGCTAAACCTAAATCTTTACAGATGCCTGTCCCTAAACCGTCCCCAAATCCTAACCCATACGCTAACACTAAACTGTACCCTAACACGTAGGCTCACCCTAAATCGCTGTCGTACCCTAATCTGTACCCTAAACCGTCCCTTTCCCCAACCCTATCCCTCACCCTAACACTTACATGAAGCCTTACTCTAACCTGTCCCCTAATCCTAACCCAAATGCTAACACTGACCAGTACCCTAACATGTACGCTCACCCTAAAGCATTGTCCTACCCTAACCTGTACCCTAACACGTCCTCATCCACTAACCCTAACTCTAACACTTACCTGAAGCCTTACCCTAACACATCCCCTAATCCTAAACCGTGCGCTAACACTAACCCATACCCTAACTCCTACGATCACACTAAACTGTTGTCGTACACTAACCTGTACTCTAAACCTTCCCTGTCCCCTAACCCTAACCCTAATCCTTACCGGAAAAGTTACCCTAACCCGTCCCCTAATCCTAACCCGTATGCTAACATTTACACCTACCCTAAGTTGTATGCTCAACGAAAACCGTTGTCATACACTAACCTGTACCTAAACAGTCCCTGTCCCATATCCCTAACCCTAACCCTTATCCGAAGCCTTACCCTAACCCATCACCTAAGCCTAACTGGTACGCTAACACTAACACATACCCTAACATGTACACTCACCCTAAACCATTGTCTTACCCAAACCTGTACCTTAAATCGTCCCTGGCCCTGTCCCCTAACATTAACCATAACCCTAACCCTTACCCGAAGCCTTATCCTAACCCGTCCCCTAATCCTAATCCGTACGCCAACACTAACACATACCCTAACACCTACGCTCACCTTAAATCATTGTTGTACACTAAATTGTACCCTAAACCGTTCCCATTCCCTAACCTAATCCCTAACCCTAACCATAAACCTAATCATTACCCGAAGCCTTAGTCTAAACTGTCCCCTAATCCTAAACAGTATGCTTTCACTAACACATACCCTAACATGTACACTCAACCTAAACTGCTGTCGTATTCTAACCTATACTCTAAACCGTTCCCATCCCCTAACCCTAACCCTAACCCGACGTCTTACCCTAACCCTTCCACTAATCATGGACCATACGCTAACACTAAACCTTACCCTAACATGTATTCTCACACTAACACATTGTGGTACCCTAACCTGTATCTTGAACCGTCTCCATCTCCTAACCCTAACCCTAACCCTAACCCTTACCCTAAGCCTTACCCTAACCCGTCCCCTAATTCTAACCCATATGCTAACACTAACCTGTGCCCTAACATGTATGCTCACCCTAAACTGTTGTCGTACCCTAACCTGTACCCTAAACCGTCCCTGTCCCTGTTCCCTAACACTAACACATACCCGAATCATGTCTCTAAACCTTACACTAATCCTAACCCTTACGGTAGCACTAACATGTACCCTAACACATACGCTCACCCTAAACTTTTGTCATTCCCTAACCTGTATCCTAAATTGTCCCAGTCCCCTAACAATAACCCTAAACCTAAACCTAAACCTAACCCTTACGTGAAGCCTTACCCTAACCCATCCCTTAATCCTAACCCGTACGCTAATACTAACCCATAACCTAACATGTACGCTCACCCTAAATCATTGTCATACCCTAACCTGTACCATAAATCGTCGTTGTCCCCAACCTCAAACCGTTTCCCGAAACCTTATACTAACCCTTCCCCTAATCCTAACCCGTAAACTAACACTAACATGTACCCTAAAACTTACGCTCACCCTATACCGTTGTCGTATGTTAAATTGTACCCTAAACTGTCCCCATCCCCTAACCCTAACCCTAACCCTAACCCTTACCCAAAGCCTTACGCTAACCCATCGGTAACCCTAACCCGTACGCTATCACTAACCTGTATCCTAACATGTACACTCACACTAAACAATTGTCGTACCCTATCCTGTACCCTAAAACGTCCCCATCCCCTAAACCTAAACTTAAGCCTTAGCCGAAGCCTTACCCTAACACCTCCCGTAATCCTAACCCGTTTGCAAACACTAACCCATACCTTAACACGTGTAGTCAACCTAAACTGTTGTCATACACTAAACTGTACCCTAAACCGTCCCCGTCCCCCAACCCGAACTCTAAATCTTACCCTTACCCGAAGTCTTACCTTAACCCGTCCCATAATCCGAAACTGTACGCTAACGCTAACCCATACCCTATCACGTACACTCACCCTAAACCGTTGTCATACCCTAACCTGTAACAAAAACCGTCCCCATCCTCTAAACTTAACCCTAACTCTTATCCGAAACCTTACCCTAACACGTCCTCTAATCTTAACCCATACACTAACACTAACCCATAGCCTAAAATGTACGCTCAACCAAAACTCTTGTTTTACCCTACACTGTACCCTAAACCGTCCCCATCCCCTAACCCTAACACTTTCCCTAAACCTTACAGTAACCCGTCCCCTAATCTAAACCTGTACGCTAACACTAACTCTTACTCTAACTGCTACGCTCACCCTAAACCTTTGTCTTACACTAACCTGTACCCTAAACCGTCCCTGTCCCCATCCCCTAACCCTAACCCTAACCCTACCCCTAACCCTTACCTGAAGCCTTACCCTAACCCGTCCCCTAATCCTAAACTGTACGCTAACCCTAACCAATACCCTAACACATACGCAGACCCTAAACCGTTGTCCTACCATTATCTGAACCGTAAACCATCCCTGTGCCCTAACCCTAACTCTAAACCTAACCCTTTCCCAAAGCATTACACTAACCCGTCCGCTAATCCTAACCCATACACTAACATGAACCCATCCCCTAACATATATGTTCTACTTAATTAGTTGTCGTACCCCAACCTGTATCCTAAATCTTCCCCATACCCTAAACCTAAACTTAACACTAACCCTTACCCGAAGCCTTACCCTAACACGTCATCTAACCCTAAACCGTACGCTAACACTAATACGTACCCTAACTGTTACGCTCACCCAAAAATGTTGTCGTACCTAACCTGTACACTAAATCATTCCCGTCCCCTAACCCAAATGCTAAAACTAACCCTTACACTAAACCTTACCCTAACCCTTCCCCTAACCCTAACCCGTACACTAACACTATCCCGTACTCTAATACATACGCTCACCCTAAACCTTACCCGTCCCCTGAGCCTAACCCTAAACCTAACCCTTACCCAAAGCCGAACCCTAACGCGTCCCCTATTCCTAACCAGTTCACTTACACTAAACCATACCCAAACACGTACGCTCCCTAAACCATTGTCGTACCCTAAACCATCCCCTTCCCCTAACCTTACCCCTAACACTTATGCGAAGACTTACCCTAACCCGTCCCCTATTCCTAGCCCATACGGTGACACTAACCATTACCGTAACACGTATGCTCACCCTAAACCGTTTTCGTACCCTAACCTTTACCCGAATCCGTCCCTGTCCATTAACCCTAACCCTAAACCTTACGTGAAGCCTTACCTTAACCTGTCTCCTAATGTTAATCCATACACTAACACTAATCCGTACCCTCACACCTATGCTCACCCTAAATTGTTGTAGTAATATAACCTGTACCTTAAACCATCCCCATCCCCAAACCCTAACCCTAACCCCAACCCAGAGCACTTCCTCTTATGGTTCTTTACCTTAGGGAAATGAAATCAAAAAGACACATCTATGCCAAAGTTTGGGATGGCTCCTTTTACAAGAACCTCGTCTATGATACAAGATAAATATCCCAGAAATTGAAATCTGGATAAAGAATTAGTGGTACCCACCTACAACTGAATATCACTCAGCAATGAAATCTATGTCTTCAGGTCCGAAGCAACATAATGAGTGGATTCAGGTATGATGATTCTAAGTGAAATAAGTCACACAGAAAAAGAAACATCATAAGATGTCACTAATACACGGAACTTAATCTTGGCTACACATGAACTGAATTACAAAACAGAACAGGGTCTCAAATTTAGAAAACCTACTTATGCTTGCTTAATGGGAAAGGTGGGTTGAGCTGCTGCATAAAACCAGAGACTGAAATTAGCACACATACCGTTCCTAAAACAAATATGTAATAGAATAGACCTACTCCTTGCTCAACGAAATGGACTTGACACCCCATATTCAAGACCTAGGAATATACCTGACTAGTAAGAATCTAAAAACCTATGGATTTATATGTCCCCGTAAGAGAATCAAGCATGTGTACAGCAGCATAAACGCAGCAGTGAAAATCATCTAAATCCCATTATCAATATAAATTTCAAGAAAAACCACAATAACAGAGAAATACAGAACAATTCTTAAATATTTCAATCAGGGCTAGTGATGCAACCTGGATTCAGCACATCTACACCTAGAGCTGGGTGAGACATAAGGCAGAACACTTGGGCTCATTGGTTTGTTGAGGTTCGGTGAGCAAAAGCAGACCCTTTGAAGTCATACTGCATGGTACCTATTCCATGAGTCCCAACTGTCCAGGTTAAAGGGATTCTACTTTCAGCTAAAAAATGCACGGGGAGCCCAGAATATTGTCCACTGTGTGATCTGGAAACGTTTTTAAAGGCATCTCAAATTTCATTCCCTTGTACTTGGGCTCGGCATTCCAGATGCTTTACTAACACTCACCCAACTAGGTGAGTCGGTGCCTTTAACCTCCTGTTTGGCCCAGTTTGCAATTTCTGTGGAAGATGAACAGGAATAGGGAGAACCAATGAGAAAGTAGCTGTAGATGCTTGGAAGGGCAAATTTAAGTCTCATTTCCCAACAGGAAGATGAATTAACCAAATGCTCAGCATACACTGCCGGAACCAGATTAGGGTCTGAAGCTATCTTGCGGTTTTGCAGTCAGCTCACAAGAAAGCGAGTTGGAGAAAGGAGCTCAGGGGCACTGTAATTCACAAACCTGCACAGTTATAAGTGACAGCAATCGTCCAAAATTATATTGAAGTAAGGCTGCGAAGAGGACTTGAAAGTGAGGCAGAATTGCAGGAAACCAATCTGGGAGGAAGACTGGAGTTGCATTTAAAACATAGGAAAACAGGCAGAACGAGGACAATGATGCACTTGGCAAAAAAAGCGCGTATGCTTTTTTCCTGAATATATTCAGGAAAAAACGCATACGTGCTTTTTGGCCAAATAAGCAAGCATGAAAAGGAAATCTGCACTACAATAAAGTCAAACTCCCCCCCCAGATCAAAAGGGCCATCTATAAAAAGTGTAAAATTCCAAAGCCAGGAAACACCACCAAGAAGAGGGAGCCTTGTTATGCCGATGGGCGAGACGTAAATTGCCAACAGCCATTCTGGAGACCTGTATGGTGTTTCCTGAAACATATAAGAAACAAAGCAACACAGCCTATGGTACTTCCACTTATGGTCCTATAGCTCAGGGAAATTAAAATCAAAAAGACACAGCCACCCCAAAGATTCAGATGGCTCTGTTTACAACAAAATCCTCTACTGTACAAGTTACATATCCCAGAAAGCGAAAAATGGATAAAGAACTTGTGGTACTTATGTACAATGGAATATCACACAGCATTGAAATCTACGTCATCAGGCCCGTAGCGGTGTAGTGAGTGGATTCAGGTACAATGATACTACGTGAAATAAGTCACACAGAAAAAGAAACACCATAAGATATCAGTAATACACGGAATGTAAACTTGGCTACACATGAACTGAATTACAAAACAGAACAGGGTCTCAAATTTAGAAAACAAACTTATGCTTGCTTAAGGGGAAAGGTGAGTTGGGGTGCTGCATAAAACCAGAGATTGAAATTAGCACAGATACCTTTCCATAAGCCAAATATGTAATACACAAGTCTTACTCCTTGCTCAATGAAATAGACTCAACAACCCATATTCAACGCCTAGAAATATACCTGACTACTAAGAATGTTAAAACCCATGGATTTATATGTCTCCGTAAGAGAATCAAGGGTGTGTACAGCGTCCTAAAGGCAGCAGTGAAAATCCGATAAATGCCATTTTCAAAATAAATTTCTAAAACAAAACACGAAGACAGTGAAATAGAGAGCAATAGTTTTTTTTTTTTCTTGCAGTAGTGGGCCTCTCACTGTTGTGACCTCTCCCGTTGTGGAGCACAGGCTCCGGACGTGCAGGACCAGCGGCCACGGCCAACGGGCCGAGCCACTCCACGGCATGTGGGATTCTCCCAGACTGGGGAATGAACCTGTGTCCCCTGCAACGGCAGGCGGATTCTCAACCACTGCGCCACCAGGGAAGCCTGAGAGCAATTCTTAAATAATTCATTCAGGGCTTGTGATGCAACCTGGATTAACCAAATCTACACCCAGTGCTAGGAGAGACATGAGGCTCGACACCTCCAGCTAATAGCATTGGTGAGCTTCAGTGAGCAAATACAGACCCTTTGAAGTCATACTGCATGATACCCATTCCATGGGTCCCAACACTCCAGGTTCAAGGGATTCTTCCTTCAGCTAAAACATGCATGGAAAACCCAGAGTATGGTCCAGTGTGACTGGGAAATGATTTAAAATGCATCTCGGTTTCCGTCCCCTGGTACTCGGGTTCACCATTCCAGACACTTTATTAACACTCTCTCCACTTGGAGAGTCACTGCCTTTAACCTCCTATTTGGCACAGTTTGCAATTTCTGAGCAAGATGGATAGCAATAGGGAGAACCACTGAGAGACTAGCTGTAGGTGTTTCCACGGGCAAATTTAACGCTCATTACCCACCAGGAAGAAGAATTAACCAAAGGTTCAGTGTGCCCTGCTGGAACCAGATTAGGGCCTGAAGCAATCCTGCGTTTTGGCGGCCACCTCACAAGAAATCGAGTTGAAGAAAGGAGCTCAGGGGCACTGTAATTCACAAACCTGCAGAATTATAAATGACAGCTATCGTCCAAAAATGTATTGAAGTAATACTGTGAAGAGGACTTGAAAGTGGGGTAGAATTGCAGGAAATGGATTTCACGGGGTAGACTGGAATTGTATTTAAAGCATAGGAATAGTGGCAGAACGTCGACAATGATGCACTTGGCCCAAAAGTGCGTATGCGTTTTTTCCTGAATATATTCAGGAAAAAACGCATACGCACTTTATGGCCAACCAAGCAAGCATGTAAAGGTAATCTGCACTACAATGAAGTCTCACTGCCCCCCGTTCAAAAGGGCCATCTTGAAAAAGAGTAAAATCCAGAAAGGCAGGACAGGGCATGGAGAACAGGGAGCCTTGTTATGCTGATGGGTGTGATGTAAATTGCCAACAGACACTCTGGAGAAGTGTATGGTGTTTCCTGAATACCTAAAAAACAAAGCAACAGAGCCTATGGCACTTCCACTTATTGTCCTATAGGTTAGGGAAATTAAGATAAAAAACACACATCCACCCCAAAGTTTCGGATGGCTCTGTTTCCAAGAACCTCGTGTACGCTACAAGTCATATATGCCAAAAGGCGAAAAATGGATAAAGAAATTTCGGTACGTACGTAAAATGGAATATCACCCAGCAAAGAAATCTATGTCATCAGGCCCGTCGCGGCATAATGACTGGATTCAGGTACGATGATAATACGTGAAATAAGTCAACAGAAAGAGAATAATCATAAGTTGTCACTAATACAGGGAATGAAAACTTGGCTATACATGAACTGAATTACAAAACAGAAGAGGGTCTCAAATTAAGAAGACCAAGTTATGCTTGCTTAATGGGAAAGGTGAGTTGGGGTGCTGCATAAAACCAGAGATTGAAATTAGCACAGATACCGTTCTATAACCCAAATAAGTAAGAGAGAAGACCTATTCCTTGCTCAACAAAATGGACTCAACACCCCATATTCAACGCCTAGGAATATACTTGACTAGGAAAATTCTTAAAACCCATGGATTTATATGTCTCCGTAAGAGAATCAAGCGTGTGTACAGCGGCATAAACGCAGCAGTGAAAATCCGATAAATCCCATTATCAAAATAAATTTCAAAAACAAAACACAAAGACAGTGAAATAGAGAGCAATTCTTAAATAATTCACTCAGGGCATGTGATGCAACCGGAATTTACCACATCTACACCCAGAGCTGGTTGAGACATAAGGCTGGACACTTCAGGCTGATAGCATTGGTGAGTTTCGGTGACCAAATGCAGACCCTTTGAAGTCATACTGCATGGTACCCATTCCATGGGTCCCAACTCTCCAGGTTGAAGGGATTCTTCCTCCAGCTAAAACATGCATGGGAAAACCAGAGTATGGTCCACCGTCTAATTGGGAAACGATTTAAAAGGCATCTCAGTTTTCATATCCTGGTCCTCGGGTTCACCATTCCAGATGCTTTACTAACACTCTCCCTGCTTGGAGAGTCAGTGCCTTTAACCTCCTGTTTGGCACAGCTTGCAATTTCTGTGAAAGATGAACAGGAATAGGGAGAACCAATGAGAGACTAGCTGTAGGTGTCTGCACGGGCAAATGTAATGCTCATTTCCCACCAGTAAGAGGAATTAACGAAATGCTCAGCGTTCCCTGCCGGAAACAGATTAGAGCCTGAAGCAATCCTGCGGTTTTGTGCCCAGCTCAAAAGAAAGCAGGCTGAAGAAAGGAGCTCAGGGGCACTGTAATTCACAAAGCTGCAGAGTTATAAATGACAGCTATCCTCCAAAATAATATTGAAGTGAGCCTGGGAAGAGGACTTGAAAGCGGGGCAGAATTTCAGGAAAACGATTGCAGGGGTTAGACTGGAATTGCCCTGAAAGCATAGGAAAAGAGGCAGAACGTCGACAATGATGCTCTTGGCCAAAAAGTGCGTATGCGATTTTTCCTTAATATATTCAGGAAAAAAACGAATACGCCCTTTTTGGACAACCAAGCAAGCCTGGAATGTAAAACAGCACTACAATGAAGTATCACTGCCCTCTGGTCAAAAGGGACATCTGAAAAATGTATAAAATCCAGAAAGGCAGGACTGGCCATGGAGAACAGGGAGTATTGTTATGCTGATGGGCAGGATGTAAATTGCCAACAGCTACTCTGGAGAAGTCTATGGTGCTCCCTGAAACACATAAGAAACAAAGCAACACAGCCTATGGCACTTCAACTTATGGTTCTATAGCTTAGGGAAATTAAATTCAAAAACACACAGTCACCTCAAAGTTTGGGACGGCTGTGTTCACAAGAAGCTCGTCTACAGTACCAGGTAAATATCGCAAAAATCCAAAAATGGATAAAGAAGTTGTGGCACGTATTTACAATGGAATATCATTCAGCAATGAAATCTGTGTCATCAGGCCCATAGCGGCATAGTGAGTGGATGCAGGTACGGTGATTCTACGTGAACTACGTCACACAGAAAAAGAAACTTCATAAGATATCACTAATACACGGAATATAAACATGACCACACATGAACTGAATTACAAAACAGAACAGGGTCTCAAATTTAGAAAACCAACTAGTGCTTGCTTAAGGGGAAAGGTGCGTTGGGGTGCTGCATAAAACCAGAGACTGAAATTAGCACAGATACCGTTCCATAAGCCAAATATGTAATAGACAAGACCTACTCCTTGCTCAACGAAATGGACTCAACACCCCACATTCAACGCCTAGGAATATACCTGACTAGGAAGAATCTTAAAACCCATGGATTTATATGTCTCCGAAAGAGAATCAAGCGTGTGTACAGCGGCATAAAAGCAGCAGTGAAAATCCGATAAATCCCATTATCAAAATAAATTTCAATAACAAACACAATAACAGTGAAATAGAGAGCAATTCTTAAATAATTCACTCAGGGCATGTGATGCAACCTGGATTTACCACATCTACACCCAGAGCTCGTTGAGACATAAGGCTGGACACTTCAGGCTGAGAGCATTGGTGAGGTTCGGTGAGCAAATTCAGACCCTTTGAAGTCATACTGCATGGTTCCCATTCCATGGGTCCCAAATCTCCAGGTTCAAGGGATTCTTCCTTCAGCTAAAACATGCATGGGAAACCCAGAGTATGGTCCACCATGTGATTGGGAAACGATTTAAAATGCATCTCAATATTCGTATCCTGGTCCTGGGTTTCACCTTTCCAGACGCTTTACTAACACTCTCCCCTCTTGCAGAGTCAGTGCCTTTAACCTCCTGTTTGGCACAGTTTGCAATTTCTGCGCAATATGAACAGGAATAGGGAGAACCAATGAGATACTAGCTGTAGGTGTATGCATGGGCATATGTAAGGCTCATTTCCCACCAGGAAGAGGAATTAACCAAAGGCTCAGCGTGCCCTGCGGGAAACAGATTAGGGCTTGAAGGAATCCTGCGGTTTTGTGCCCAGCTCACAAGAAAGCGAGTTGAAGAAAGGAGCTCAGGGGCACTGTAATTCACAAACCTGCAGAGTTAAAAATGACAGCTATCCTCCAAAAATATATTGAAGTAAGCCTGCGAAGAGGACTTGAAAGCGGGGCAGAATTTCAGGAAAACGATTGAAGGGTTAAACTGGAATTGCACTTAAAGCATAGGAAAAGACGGAGAACGTCGATAATGATGCACTTTTCCAAAAAGTGTGGATGTGGTTTTCCCTAAATATATTCAGGAAAAAACGCATACGCACTTTTTGGCCAACCAAGCAAGCTTGTAAAGAAATCTGCACTACAATGAAGTCTCAGTGCCCCCCAGGGCAAAAGGGCCATTTAAAAAAATTGTAAAATCCAGAAATGGAGGACAGGCAATGGAGAACAGGGATCCTTATTATGCTGATGCATATGATGTAAATTGCCGACAGCCATTCTGGAGAAGTGTTATGTGTTTCCTGAAACACATAAGAAACAAAGCAACACAGCCTATGGCACTTCCACTTATGGTCCTATAGCTTAGGGATATTAAAATCAAAAACACACAGCCACCTCAAAGTTTGGGACCTCTCTGTTCACAAGAACCTCCTTTACAGTAGCAGGTAAATATCTCAGAGAGCAAACAATGGATAAAGAAGTTGTGGTATGTACGTACAATGGAATATCACTCAACAATGAAATCTGTGTCATCAGGCCCATAGCGGCATAGTGAGTGGATTCAGGTATGGTGATTCTACGTGAAATAAGTCACACATAAAAAGAAACATCATAAAATATCACTAATACACAGTATGTAAACTTGACTACACATGAACTGAATTACAAAACAGAACAGTCTCAAATTTAGAAAACCAACTTGTGCTTGCTTATGGAGAAAGGTGCGTTGGAGTGCTGCATAAAACCAGAGACTGAAATTAGCACAGATACCGTTCCATAAGCCAAATATGTAATAGACAAGACCTACTCCTTGCTCAACGAAATGGACTCAACACCACATATTCAACGCCTAGGAATATACCTGACTAGGAAGAATCTTAAAACCCATGGATTTATATGTCTCTGTAAGAGAATCAAGAGTGTTTACAGCGGAGGGTCGGCGGGAAGATGGCGGAAGAGTAAGACGTGGAGATCGCCTTCCTCCTCACGGATACACCAGAAATACATCTACACGTGGAACAACTCCTACCGAACACCTACTGAAGTCTGGCAAAAGACCTCAGAGCTCCCAAAAGGCAAGAAACTCCCCACGTACCTGGGTAGGGCAAAAGAAAAAAGAAAAAACAGAGACAAAAGAATAAGGACGGCACCTGCACCAGTGGGAGGGAGCTGTGAAGGAGGAAAAGTTTCCACACACTAGGAAGCCCCTCCGCGGGCGGAGACTGCGGGAGGCAGAGGGGGGAGCTTCGGGACCGCGGAGTGGTGCACAGCGACGGGTGTGGAGGGCAAAGCGGGGAGATTCCTGCACAGACGATCGGTGCTGACCGGCACTCACCAACCCGAGAGGCTTGTCTGCTCATCCGCCGGGGCGGGCGGGGCTGCGAGCTGAGGCTCGGGTTTCGGATTTGGACGGAGCGCAGGGAGAGGACTGGGGTTGGTGGCTTGAGCATAGCCTGAAGGGGTTGGTGCGCCACGACTAGCCGGGAGGGAGTTCGGGGAAAAGCCTGCACCGGCCGAAGAGGCAAGAGACTTTTTCTTCCCTCTTTGTTTCCTGGTGCGCGAGGAGAGGGGTTTAAGAGCGCTGCTTAAAGGAACTCCAGAGACGGGCGCGAGCCGCGGCTAAAAGCGCGAACCCCAGAGACTGGCACGAGCCGCGGCTGAGGGCACGAGCCCCCGAGACGGGCGCGAGCCGCGGCGGGAAGCGCGAGCCCCAGAGACGGGCGCGAGCCGTGGCTGAAGCCGCGGACCCCAGAGACGGGCGGGAGACGCTGGGGCTGCTGCTGCCGCCACCAGGGGGGCTGTGTGCGAGCACAGGTCACTCTCCGCGCCCCTCTTCCACGGACCCTGTGCAGGCCGCCACTGCCGGGTTCCCGGGATCTGGGGACAGCTTCCCCGGGAGTACGCACGGCGGGTCTCAGGCTGGTGCAGCGTCACGCCGGCCTCTGCCGCCACAGGCCCGCCCCGCACGCAGTGCCCCTCCTTCCCCCATCCCCCAACCCCCAGCCTGAGTGAGCCGGAGCTCCCGAATCAGCGGCTCCTTTAACCCCGTCCTGTCTGAGCAAAAAAACAGACGCCCTCCAGCGATCTGCGCGCAGGGGCAGGTCCGGGTACAAAGCTGAGCTCCTGTGAGCTGTGAGAGCAGGGAGGAGAGGGGGAGGTCTCTCCCGGCAGCCGCGGAGGCCGCGGATTGAAGCTCCACAATCAACTTGATGTGCCCTGCATTGTGGAATACCTGAATAGACAGGGAGTGAGCCCAAATTGAAGAGGGGGAATTTAGGAGCGAGATCGGTGATTTTTTTCCCTTTTCCTCTTTTTGTGAATGTGTGCATGTATGCTTCTGTGTGAGATCTTGTCTGTATACTCTTGTTTCCACCATTTGTCCTAGGGCTCTATCCGTCCATGGTTTTTTTTTTTTAAAAAAAAAATTTTTTTTTTAATAATTAATTTTAATTGTAATAACTTTATTGAACTTTACCTTCGTTCTTTCTTTCTTTCTTTCTTTCCCTCCTTCCCTCCTTTAGACAGCGAATCACCCCAGGTTGAGGGGGTGGTCTCTGGGAGCAGGATTTATGATTTTTCCCCCTTTGCCTCTCTTTGTGAACGTGTATGTGTATGCTTCTGTGTAAGATTTTCTCTGTATAGCTTTGCTCCCAACAGTTGTCCTAGGGCTCTATCTGTCCATGGTTTTTTTAAAAAAAATTTTTTTTCTTAATAATTAATTTTAATTGTAATAACTTTATTGTACTTTACCTTCGTTCTTTCTTTCTTTCTTTCCTTCCTTCCTTCCCTCCTTTAGACAACAAATCACCCCAAATTGAGGAGGTGGTCTCTGGGAGCAGGATTTATGATTTTTCCCCCTTTGCCTCTCTTTGTGAACGTGTATGTGTATGCTTCTGTGTAAGATTTTCTCTGTATAGCTTTGCTCCCAACAGTTGTCCTAGGGCTCTATCCTTCCATGGTTTTTTAAAAAAAAAAATTTTTTTTCTTTCTTAATAATTAATTTTAATTGCAATAACTTTATTGTACTTTACCTTCGTTCTTTCTATCTTTCTTTCCTTCCTTCCTTCCCTCCTTTAGACAGCAAATCACCCCAGGTTGAGGAGGTGGTCTCTGGGAGCAGGATTTATGATTTTTCCCCCTTTGCCTCTCTTTGTGAACGTGTATGTGTATGCTTCTGTGTAAGATTTTCTTTGTATAGCTTTGCTTCCAACATTTGTCCTAGGGCTCTATCCGTCCATGTTTTTTTTTAAAAAAAAAAATTTTTTTTTCTTAATAATTAATTTTAATTGTAATAACTTTATTGTACTTTACCTTCGTTCTTTCTTTCTTTCCTTCCTTCCTTCCCTCCTTTAGACAGCGAATCACCCCAGGTTGAGGAGGTGGTCTCTGGGAGCAGGATTTATGATTTTTCCCCCTTTGCCTCTCTTTGTGAACACGTATGTGTATGCTTCTGTGTAAGATTTTCTCTGTATAGCTTTGTTTCCAACATTTGTCCTAGGGTTCTATCTGTTCTTTTTTTTTTTTTTTTCTTTTCTTTCTTTCTAAATATTTTTTAGTACAATAACTATATTATACTTTATTTTATTTTTACTGTATCTTCTTTCTTTCTGTCTTTTTTCCTTCTTTCCCTCCTTCCTTCCTCCCTTCCTCCCTCCCTCCCTCCTTTCTTTCCTTCTTTTCTTCTTTCTTCCTTCCTTCCTTTCCTCCTTTCCTCCTTTCCTTCTTTCTTTCCTCAAACTTCTACTAATTCTCTCTACATTTTCTCCTTCTTTCCCTCCTACCTTCCTTCCTTCCTCCCTCCCTCCCTCCTTTCTTTCCTTCTTTGCTTCTTTCTTCCTTCCTTCCTTTCCTCCTTTCCTTCTCTCTTTCCTCAAACTTCTACTAATTCTCTCTACATTTTCTCCTTCTTTCCCTCCTTCTTTCCTTCCTTCCTCCCTCCCTCCCTCCCTCCTTTCTTTCCTTCTTTGCTTCTTTCTTCCTTCCTTCCTTTCCTCCTTTCCCTCTTTCTTTCCTCAAACTTCTACTAATTCTCTCTACATTTTCTCCTTCTTTCCCTCCTTCCTTCCTTCCTTCCTCCCTCCCTCCCTCCCTCCTTTCTTTCCTTCTTTGCTTCTTTCTTCCTTCCTTCCTTTCCTCCTTTCCTTCTTTCTTTCCTCATACTTCTAATAATTCTCTCTACTTTTCCTCCCTTTTATTCTGAGCCGTGTGGATGAAAGGCTCTTGGTGCTCCAGCCCAGGAGGCAGGGCTCTGTCTCTGAGGTAGGAGAGCCAACTTCAGGACACTGATAAACAAGAGACCTCCCAGCTCCACATAATATTAAACGGTGGAAGTCTCCCAGAGACCTCCATCTTAACACCAGCACCCAGCTTCACTCAACGACCAGCAAGGCACAGTGCTGGACAACCTATGCCAAACAACTAGCAAAACAGGAACACAACCCCACCCATTAGCAGAGAGGCTGCCTAAAATCATAACAAGGCCACAGACACCCCAAAACACACCACCAGACGTGAACCTGCCCACTAGAGAGACAAGATCCAGCCTCATCCAGCACAACACAGGCACTAGTCCCCTCCACCAGGAAGCCTACACAACCCGCTGAAACAACCTTAACCACTGGAGACAGACATCAAAAACAACGGGAACTATGAACGTGCAGCCTGCAAAAAGGAGACCCCAAACACAGTAAGATAAGCAAAATGAGAAGACAGAAAAACACACAGCAGATGAAGGAGCAAGATAAAAACCCACCAGACCTAACAAATGAAGAGGAAATAGGCAATCTACCTGAAAAAGAATTCAGAATAATGATAGTAAGGATGATCCGAAATCTTGGAAGTAGAATGGACAAAATGCAAGAAACAGTTAACAAGGACCTAGAAGACATAAAGATGAAAAAAGCAACGATGAACAATGCAATAAATGAAATTAAAAGTACTCTAGATAGGATCAATAGCAGAATAACTGAGGCAGAAGAACGGATAAGTGACCTGGAAGATAAAGTAGTGGAAATAACTACTGCAGAGCAGAATAAAGAAAAAAGAATGAAAAGAACTGAGGACAGTCTCAGAGAGCTCTGGGACAACATTAAACGCACCAACATTCGAATTATAGGGGTTCCAGAAGAAGAAGAAAAAAAGAAAGGGACTGAGAAAATATTTGAAGAGATTATAGTTGAAAACTTCCCTAATATGGGAAAGGAAATAGTTAATCAAGTCCAGGAAGCACAGAGAGTCCCATACAGGATAAATACAAGGAGAAATACGCCAAGACACATATTAATCAAACTATCAAAAATTAAATACAAAGAAAACATATTAAAAGCAGCAAGGGAAAAACAACAAATAACACACAAGGGAATCCCCATAAGGTTAACAGCTGATCTCTCAGCAGAAACCCTACAAGCCAGAAGGGAGTGGCAGGACATACTGAAAGTGATGAAGGAGAAAAACCTGCAACCAAGACTACTCTACCCAGCAAGGATCTCATTCAGATTTGATGGAGAAATTAAAACCGTTACAGACAAGCAAAAGCTGAGAGAGTTCAGCACCACCAAACCAGCTTTACAACAAATGCTAAAGGAACTCCTCTAGATAAGAAATGCAAAAGAAGGAAACGACCTATAATAACGAACCCAAAACAATATAGAAAATGGGAATAGGAACATACATATCGATAATTACCTTAAATGTAAATGGACTAAATGTTCCCACCAAAAGACACAGATTGGCTGAATGGATACAAAAACAAGACCCTTATATATGCTGTCTACAAGAGACCCACCTCAGACCTAGAGACACATACAGACTGAAAGTAAGGGGATGGAAAAAGATATTCCATGCAAATGGAAACCAAAAGAAAGCTGGAGTAGCAATTCTCATATCAGACAAAATAGACTTTAAAATAAGGACTATTAAAAGGGATAAAGAAGGACACTACATAATGATCAAGGGATCGATCCAAGAAGAAGATATAACAGTTGTAAATATTTATGCACCCAACATAGGAGCACCTCAATACGTAAGGCAAATACTAACAGCCATAAAAGGGGAAATAGACAGTAACACATTCATAGTAGGGGACTTTAACACCCCACTTTCACCCATGGACAGATCATCCAAAATGAAAATAAATAAGGAAACACAAGCTTTAAATGATACATTAAACAAGATGGACTTAATTGATATTTATAGGACACTCCATCCAAAAACAACAGAATACACATTTTTCTCAAGTGCTCATGGAACATTCTCCAGGATAGATCATATCTTGGGTCACAAATCAAGCCTTGGTAAATTTAAGAAAATTGAAATTGTATCAAGTATCTTTTCTGACCACAACGCCATGAGACTAGATATCAATTACAGGAAAATATCTGTAAAATATACAAGCACATGGAGGCTAAACAATACACTACTTAATAATGAAGTGATCACTGAAGAAATCAAAGAGGAAATAAAAAAATACCTAGAAACAAATGACAATGGAGACACAACGACCCAAAACCTATGGGATGCAGCAAAAGCAGTTCTAAGGGGGAAGTTTATAGCAATACAAGCCCACCTTAAGAAGCAGGAAACATCTCGAATAAACAACCTAACCTTGCACCTCAAGCAATTAGAGAAAGAAGAACAAAAAAGCCCCAAAGCTAGCAGAAGGAAAGAAATCATAAAAATCAGATCAGAAATAAATGAAAAAGAAATGAAGGAAACGATAGCAAAGATCAATAAAACTAAAAGCTGGTTCTTTGAGAAGATAAACAAAATAGATAAACCACTAGCCAGACTCATCAAGAAAAAAAGGGAGAAGACTCAAATCAATAGAATTAGAAATGAGAAAGGAGAAATAACAACTGACACTGCAGAAATAAAAAAAATCATGAGAGATTACTACAAGCAACTCTATGCCAATAAAATGGACAATCTGGAAGAAATGGACAAATTCTTAGAAATGCACAACCTGCCAAGACTGAATCAGGAAGAAATAGAAAATATGAACAGACCAATCACAAGCACTGAAATTGAAACTGTGATTAAAAATCTTCCAACAAACAAAAGCCCAGGACCAGATGGCTTCACAGGTGAATTCTATCAAACGTTTAGAGAAGAGCTAACACCTATCCTTCTCAAACTCTTCCAAAATATAGCAGAGGGAGGAACACTCCCAAATTCCTTCTACGAGGCCACCATCACCTTGATACCAAAACCAGACAAGGATGTCACAAAGAAAGAAAACTACAGGCCAATATCACTGATGAACATAGATGCAAAAATCCTCAACAAAATACTAGCAAACAGAATCCAACAGCACATTAAAAGGATCATACACTATGATCAAGTGGGGTTTATTCCAGGAATGCAAGGATTCTTCAATATACGCAAATCTATCAATGTGATAAACCATATTAACAAATTGAAGGAGAAAAACCATATGATCATCTCAATAGATGCAGAGAAAGCTTTTGACAAAATTCAACACCCATTTATGATAAAAACCCTCCAGAAAGTGGGCATAGAGGGAACTTTCCTCAACATAATAAAGGCCATATATGACAAGCCCACAGCAAACATCATCCTCAATGGTGAAAAACTGAAAGCATTTCCACTAAGATCAGGAACAAGACAAGGTTGCCCACTCTCACCACTCTTATTCAACATAGTTTTGGAAGTTTTAGCCACAGCAATCAGAGAAGAAAAGGAAATAAAAGGAATCCACATCGGAAAAGAAGAAGTAAAGCTGTCACTGTTTGCAGATGACATGATACTATACATAGAGAATCCTAAAGATGCTACCAGAAAACTACTAGAGCTAATCAATGAATTTGGTAAAGTAGCAGGATACAAAATTAATGCACAGAAATCTCTGGCATTCCTATATACTAATGATGAAAAATCTGAAAGTGAAATCAAGAAAACACTCCCATTTACCATTGCAACAAAAAGAATAAAATATCTAGGAATAAACCTACCTAAGGATACGAAAGACCTGTATGCAGAAAATTATAAGACACTGATGAAAGAAATTAAAGATGATACAAATAGATGGAGAGATATACCATGTTCTTGGATGGGAAGAATCAACATTGTGAAAATGACTCTACTACCCAAAGCAATCTACAGATTCAATGCAATCCCTATCAAACTACCACTGGCATTTTTCACAGAACTAGAACAAAAAATTTCGCAATTTGTATGGAAACACAAAAGACCCCGAATAGCCAAAGCAATCTTGAGAACGAAAAAAGGAGCTGGAGGAATCAGGCTCCCTGACTTCAGACTATACTACAAAGCAACAGTAATCAAGACAGTATGGTACTGGCACAAAAACAGAAAGATAGATCAGTGGAACAGGATAGAAAGCCCAGAGATAAACCCACGCACATATGGACACCTTATCTTTGATAAAGGAGGCAGGAATGTACAGTGGAGAAAGGACAGCCTCTTCAATAAATGGTGCTGGGAAAACTGGACAGGTACATGTAAAAGTATGAGATTAGATCACTCCCTAACACCATACACAAAAATAAGCTCAAAATGGATTAAAGACCTAAATGTAAGGCCAGAAACTATCAAACTCTTAGAGGAAAACATAGGAAGAACACTCTATGACATAAAGCACAGCAAGATCCTTTCTGACCCACCTCCTAGAGTAATGGAAATAAAAACAAAAATAAACAAATGGGACCTAATGAAACTTCAAAGCTTTTGCACAGCAAAGGAAACCATAATCAAGACCAAAAGACAACCCTCAGAATGGGAGAAAACATTTGCAAATGAAGCAACTGACAAAGGATTAATCTCCAAAATTTACAAGCAGCTCATGCAGCTCAATAACAAAAAAACAAACAACCCAATCCAAAAATGGGCAGAAGACCTAAACAGACATTTCTCCAAAGAAGATATACAGAATGCCAACAAACACATGAAAGAATGCTCAACATCATTAATCATTAGAGAAATGCAAATCAAAACTACAATGAGATATCATCTCACACCAGTCAGAATGGCCATCATCAAAAAATCTAGAAACAATAAATGCTGGAGAGGGTGTGGAGAAAAGGGGACACTCTTGCACTGCTGGTGGGAATGTGAATTGGTTCAGCCACTATGGAGAACAGTATGGAGGTTCCTTAAAAAACTACAAATAGAATTACCATATGACCCAGCAATCCCACTACTGGGCATATACCCTGAGAAAACCAAAATTCAAAAGGAGTCATGTACCAAAATGTTCATTGCAGCTCTATTTACAATAGCCCGGAGATGGAAAGAACCTAAGCGCCCATCATCGGACGAATGGATAAAGAAGATGTGGCACATATACACAATGGATTATTACTCAGCCTTAAAAAGAAATGAAATTGAGATATTTCTAATGAGATGGATAGACCTAGAGTCTGTCATACAGAGTGAAGTAAGTCAGAAAAACAAAGACAAATACCGTATGCTAACACATATATATGGAATTTAAGGGGAAAAAATGTCATGAAGAACCTAGGGATAAGACAGGAATAGAGGCGCAGACCTACTGGAGAACGGACTTAAGGATATGGGGAGGGGGAAGGGTGGGTTTTGACAGGGCGAGAGAGAGTCATGGACATATACACACTAACAAACGTAGTAAGGTAGATAGCTAGGGGGAAGCAGCCGCAAGGCACAGGGATATTAGCTCGGGGCTTTGGGACAGCCTGGAGGGGTGGGAGGGGGAGAGTGGGAGGGAGGGAGACGCAAGAGGGAAGACACATGGGAGCATATGTATATGTATAGCTGATTCACTTTGTTATAAATCAGAAACTAACACACCATTGTAAAGCAATTATACCCCAATAAAGATGTTAAAAAAAAAAAAAGAGGGTTTACAGCGGCATTAACGCAGCAGTGAAAATCCGATAAATCCCAGTGTCAAAAAAAAATTTCAAAAACAAAACACAATGACAGTGAAATAGAGAGCAATTCTTAAATAACTCACACAGGGCATGTGATGCAACCTGGTTTACCACATCTACACCCAGAGCTGGGTGAGAGATAAGGCTGGACCCTTTGGGCTGATAGCATTGGTGAGGTTCAGTGAGCAAATGCAGACCCTTTGATGTCATACTGCCTGGTACCCATTCCATGGTTCCCAACTCTCCAGGTTTAAGGGATTCTTCCTTCAGCTAAAATTTGCATGGGAAACCCAGAGTATGCTCCACCGTGTGACTGGGAAACCTTTTTACATGCATGTCTGTTTTCGTCCCCTGGTACTCAGGTTCACCATTCCAGACCCTTTTCTTACACTCTCCCCATTTGGAGAGTCAGGGCCTTTAACCTCCTGTTTGGCACTGTTTGCAATTTCTGCACAAGATGAACAGGAATATGGAGAACCAATGGGAGACTATCTGTAGGTGTGTGCACGGGCAAATATTTTTTTTAACATCTTTATTGGGGTATAATTGCTTTACAATGGTGTGTTAGTTTTTGCTTTATAACAAAGTGAATCAGCTATACATATACATATGCTCCCTGTGTCTTCCCTCTTGTGTCTCCCTCCCTCCCTCTCTCCCCCTTCCACCCCTCCAGGCTGTCCCAACGCCCCGAGCTAATATCCCTGTGCCTTGTGGCTGCTTCCCCCTTGCTATCTACCTTACTACATTTGTTAGTGTGTATATGTCCATGACTCTCTCTCGCCCTGTCAAAACTCACCATTCCCCCTCCCCATATCCTCAATTCCGTTCTCCAGTAGGTCTGCGCCTCTATTCCTGTCTTATCCCTAGGTTCTTCATGACATTTTTTTCCTTTAAATTCCATATATATGTGTTAGCATACGCTATTTGTCTTTTTCTTTCTGACTTACTTCACTCTGTATGACAGACTCTAGGTCTATCCATCTCATTACAAATAACTCAGTTTCATTTCTTTTTAAGGCTGAGTAATATTCCATTGTGTATATGTGCCACATCTTCTTTATCCATTCGTCCGATGATGGGCGCTTAGGTTCTTTCCATCTCCGGGCTATTGTAAATAGAGCTGCAATGAACATTTTGGTACATGACTCTTTTTGAATTTTGGTTTTCTCAAGGTATATGCCCAGTATGCACGGGCAATTTTAACACTCATTTCCCAACAGGAAGAGGAATTAACCAAAGGCTCAGCATGCCGTGCTGGAACAAGATTAGGGCCTGAAGCAATCCTGCGGTTTTGTGGCCAGCTCACAAGAAAGCGAGTTGAGGAAAGGAGCTCAGGGGCACTGTCATTCACATACCTGCAGACTTATAAATGACAGAAATCGTACAAAAATATATTGAATTAAGGCTGCGAAGAGGACTTGAAAGTGGGGCAGAATTGCTGGAATCCGATTTCAGGAGGTAGACGTGAATTGCTCTGAAAGCATAAGAGAAGTGGCAGAACCTCGTCAATGAAGCACTTGGCCAAAAAGGGCATATGCATTTTTTCCAGGGCCATCATTAACGGGAGTAGGAGGCTCCCAGCATGCTCCAGTGGCCAACAGAGGGCCCACGTCGCCAAGGCGATGTGAGCTAGCCAGGCAGGAGTGACCTGACATCAGAGGGCCCACCTCACAGAATGGTAGGGAACCCAGCCAGGATCAGACTCTCCCCAGAGGGCCCACATCACCAAGGTGATGGGAACCAGGCAGGAGTGTCCTCACACCCATGGGGCCACATCATCAAAAGTTGAGGTACCCAGCACATGTGGCCTCAAACCAGAGGACCCACATCACCATGGGTTTCGGAGTGAGGCAGGCAGGATTAACCTCACAACACATGTCCCATTGTATACAAAAGGTGTGGAAACCAGCAGTTGGATCTTCCTAGCAGGCGGCCCAGAGCACTGAGGCTATGAGATCCAGGCCGGCATGAACTCACAACAGAGGGCCCTCATTGTGATTCTGTAAGCAACCCAGCCGTTGTGACCTCAGAGCAGAAGGCCCACATCCCCATGGGGAAGGGAAACAAGCAGGAGTGTCATCGCAAGAGTGGGCACACATGAAAAAATGTGGGGAGCCCAGCAATTAGTGCCTGATGCCAGAGGGCCCTCATCACCGAGGGGCGGTGGCTCCCAGCCAGCTCCGACTGCTACCAGAGGGGCGACGTCGCCAATGCAGAGTGTGACAACCAGGCAGGAGTGACCTCAGAGCAGAGGGTCAACCTCACAGAAGTGTGAAGAACCAAAGAGGATCAGATTCTCACCAGAGGGCCCACATCACCAAAGGAATGTGAACCAGGCAGGAGTGTCCTCACACTAGTGGGGCCACATCACCAAAAAGTGAGGGACCCAGCAAACGTGGCCTCAAACCAGAGGACACACATCACAAGGGAGCTGAGATTGAGGCAGGCAGGAGGAGCCTCAAAACAGAGGGACCATAGAATTAAAGAGGTGAAGAATCCCGCAGTTGGAACCTCCCAGCAGGCGGTCAGGAGCAGCGAGACTATGGGATCCAGGCCAGAGTGATCTCACACCAGAGGGCCGTCATCATGAAACTGTGAGCAACCTAGGCGTTGGGATCTCAGAGCAGAAGGCCCACATTCCCATGGGGTTGGGAACCTGTCAGAAGTGTACTCGCACCACAGGGCACACATCAGAGAATTTAGGGAACCCAGGAGTTAGGGCCTGACGCCAGAGGGCCCTCATTACCAAGGGGAGGAGACTCCAATCAGGCACCAACACCCAACTGAGGGCCCACGTCGCCAAGGTGACGTGTGACAGCCAGGTAGGAGTGACCTCACTGCAGAGGGCCTACCTCACAGAAGGGTGAGGAACACAGCCAGGATAAGACTCTCACCAGAGGGCCCACATCACCAAGGTGATCAGAACCAGGCAGGAGAGTCTTCACACCAGTGTGGCCACATCATAGAAAGGTGAGGAACCCAGCACATGTGGCCTAAACCAGAAGACCCACATCTCCAAGGGGCTCGGAATGAGGCAGGCAGGAGTAGCCTCACAACACAGGGCCCATAGAATAAAAAAGCTGAGGAATCCAGCAATGGGAACCTCCCAGCAGGCGGCCAAGAGCACCAAGTCTATGCGATTCAGGCCGCAGTAAACTCACAGCAGAGGGTCCACATCATGAAACTGCGAGCAACCCAGCCATTTGGACCTCAGAGCAGAAGGTCCACATCCCCAAGGTGTTGGGAGCATGGCAGGAGTGTCCTCGCACCACTTAGCACATATCAGAAAATGTGGGTACCCAGCAGTTAGGGCCTGACGCCAGAGGGCCCTCATCACTGAGGGGAGGAGGCTCCCAGCATGTTCCAACTACCACAAGAGGGCCCACATCGCCAAGGCGGGGTGTGCCAGCCAGGCAGGAGTGACCTCACAGCAGACGGCCCACCTCAAAGAAGTGTGAGGAACCCAACCAGGATCAGACTCTCACCAGAGGGCCCATATCACCAAGGGGACGGGAACCAGGCACGAGTGTCCTCACACCAGTGGGGCCACATCACTAAAAGATGAGGAAACTGGCACATGTGGCCACAAACCAGAGGACCTACGTCACCAAGGGGCTGGGAGTGACACAGGCAGGAGGAGCCTCCCAACACAGGGCCCAAAGAATAAAAAAGGTGAGGAACCCAGCAGTTGGAACTTCCCAGCAGGCGGCCCAGAGTACAGAGGCTATGGGATCTAGGAATGAATGAACTAACACCAGAGAGCTAACATCAGGAAACTGTGAGCAACCCAGTCGTTGGAACCTCAGAGCAGAAGGCCCATATCGCCATGGGGATGGGAACATTTCACGAGTGTCCTGGCATCACTGGGCTCACATCAGAAAACCTGGGGAGCCCAGCAGTTAGAGCCTGACGCCAGAGGGACCTCATCACCGAGGATAGGAGTCTCCAAAAGGATCCAACTGCCACCAGAGGGCCGACGTCACCAAGGCAATGGGAGCAAGCCAGGCAGGAGTTACCTCAGAGCACAGGGCCCACCTCACAGAACGGTAAGGAACCCAGCCAGGATCAGACTCTCACCAGAGGGGCCACATCAACAAGGGGCTGGGAAACAGGCACGAGTGTCCTCACACCATTGGGGCCACATCATCGAAAGGTGAGGGACCCAGCACACGTGGCCTCACACCAGAGGACACACATCACAACGGGGCTGGGATTGAGGCAGGCAGGAGGAGCCTCAAAACAGAGGGCCCATAGAATAAAAAAAGTGAGGAATCCCGCAGTTGGAACCTCCCAGCAGGCGCCCAGGAGCAACAAGCCTATGGGATCTAGGCCGGAATGAATGCACATCAGAGGGCCCTCATCATGAAACTGTGAGCACCCAGCCGTTGGGACCTCAGAGCAGAAGGCCCAAATTCCCATGGGGTTGGGAACCTGACAGGAGTGTACTCGCACCACAGGTCGCACATCCGCAAATTTTGGGAGCCCAGGAGTTAGGGTCTGACGCAAGAGGGCCCTCATTACCGAGGGACAGAGACTCGCAGCAGACACTAACTCCCAACTGAGGGCCCACGTCACCAAGGTGATGTGTGCCAGCCAGGCAGGAGTGACCTCACCGCAGAGGGCCTACCTCACAGAAGGGTGAGGAAACCAGCCAGGATAAGACTCTCACCAGAGGGCCCACATCACCAAGGGGATCGGAACCAGGCAGGAGGGTCCTCACACCAGTGTGGCCACATTATAGAAAGGTGAGGAACCCAGAACATGTGGCCTAAAACAGGGGACCCACATCTCCAAGGGGCTAGGAGTGAGGCAAGCAGGAGTATCCTCACAAAACAGAGCCCAAAGAATAAAAGTTGTGAGGAATCCAGCAGTTGGAACCGGCCAGTAGGCCGCCCAGAGCACAGAGTCTATGGGATCCAGGCCACAGCGAACTCACAGCAGAGGTCCCACATCATGAAACTGTGAGCAACCCGGCGGATGGTACCTCAGAGAAGAAGGCCCACATCCCTATGGGGATGGGAACCTGACAGGAGTGTCCTCGGCCCACTTCCACGAATCAGAAAATATGGGAACCCAGCAGTTAGGACCTGAGGCCAGAGGGCCCTCATCACCGAGGGGAGGAGGCTCCCAGCAGGCTCCAACTGCCACCATAAGGCCGATGTCACCAAGGCGGGGTGTGCCAGCCAGGCAGGAGTGACCTCAGAGCAGAAAGCCCACCTCACAGAAGTGTGAGGAACCCAACAAGGATCAGACTCTCACCAGAGGGCCAACATCACGAAGGGAATGGGAACCAGGCAGGAGTGTCCTCACACCAGTGGGGCTACATCACCATAATTTGAGGGACCCAGCACACGTGGCCTCAAACCTGAGGACACACATCACCAAGGGGCTGGGAGTGAGGCAGGCCAGAGGATCCTCAAAACAGAGGGACCATAGAATAAAAAAGGTGAGGAATCCCACAGTTGGAACCTCCGGCAGGCTGCCAGGAGCAGCGAGGCTATGGGATCTAGGCCGGAGTGAACTCACACCAGAGTGCCCTCATCATGAAACTGTGAGCAACACAGCCGTTGGGACCTCAGAGCAGAAGGCTCACATCCCCATGGGGATGGGAACCTGGCAGGAGTGTCCTTGCACCACTTAGCACGAATCAGAATATGTGGGAACCCAGCAGTTAGGGCCTGAGGCCAGAGGGCCCTCATCACCGAGGGGAGGAGGCTCCCAGCAGGCTCCAACTGCCACCATATGGCCGACGTTGCCAAGGCGGGGTGTGCCAGCCAGGCAGGAGTGACCTCAGAGCAGAGGGCCCACCTCACAGAAGGGTGAGGAACCTAACCAGGATCAGACTCTCACCAGAGGGCCAACATCACCAAGGTGATGGGAACCAGGCAAGACTGTCCTAACACCAGTGGGGCCAACATCACCAAGGGAATGGGAACCAGGCAAGAGTGTCCTCACACCAGTGTGGCCACATTATAGAAAGGTGAGGAACACAGCACATGTGGCCTCAAACAAGGGGACACACATCACGAAGGGGCTGGGAGTGAGGCATGCAGGAGGAGACGCACAACCGAGGGCCCATAGAATAAAAAAGGTGAGGAATCGAGAAGTTGGAAACTCCAAGCAGGAGGCCCAGAGCACTGACACTATGGGATACAGGCCAGAGTGAACACACAGCAAAGGGCCCACATCATGAAACTGTGAGCAACCCAGCAGTTGGGACCACAGAACAGAAGTCCCACATGCCCATGGGGATGGGAACCTGGCAGGAGTGACTCGCACCACTGGGCACACATCAGAAAATGTGTGGAGCCCAGCACTTAGGGCCTGACACCAGAAAGCCCTCATCACTGAGGGGAGGAGGCCCCAGCACGCTCCAACTGCCACCAGAGGGTCCACGTCGCCAAGACGACGTGCGCCAGCCAGGCAGGATTGACCTCACAGCAGAGGGCCCACATCATGAAAGTGTGAGCAACCCAGCCGTTAGGACCTCAGAACAGAAGGCCCACACGCTCATGAGGATGGGAACCTGGCAGGAGTGCCCTCGCACCACTTAGCACGTATCAGAAAATGTGGGAACCCTGCCGTTAGGGCCTGACGCCAGAGGGCCTCATCACCGCGGGAAGGAGGCTCCCAGCAGGCTCCAACTGCCACCAGGGTGCCGAAGTCAGCAAGGCGGGTTGTGCCAGCCAGGCAGGAGTGACCTCAGAGAAGAGGGCTCACCTCACGGATGTGTGAGGAACCCAACCAGGATCAGAGTCTCACCAGAGGGCCCACATCACCAAGGGGATGGGAACCAGGCAGGAGTGTCTATACACCAGTGGGGCCACATCATCAAAAGATGAGGAACCCATCACATATGGCCTCAAACCTGAGGACACACATCACCATGTGGCTGGGAGTGAGGCAGGTATCTGGAGGGGCACATTTAACTCTAATTTCCCACCAGGAAGAGGAATTAACCAAAGGCTCAGAGTGCCGTGCCGGACCCTGATTATGGCCTGAAGCAAACCTGCAGTTTTGTGGCCAGCTTACGAGGAAGCGAGTTAAGAAAGGAGCTCAGGGGCACTGTAATTCACAAACCTGCAGAGATAAATGACAGCTATTGGCAAAAATATATCGAAGTAAGTCTGCAAAGAGGACTTGAAAACGAGGCAGAATTGCAGGAATCATATTTCAAGAGGTAGATTGGAATTGCATTTAAAGCATATGAAAAGCGGCAGATCTTTGACAGTGATGCACATGGACAAAAAGTGCGTATACATTTTTCCTGAATATATTCAGGAAAAAACGCATATGAACATTTTGGCCAACCAAGCACTCCAGCAATGGAAATCCACACTACAATGAAGTCACATTTCCCATTCGTCAAAAAGGCCATCTGAATAAAGTGTAAAAACCAGAAACACAGGACAGGCCATGGAGAACAGGGAGCCGTGTTATGCTGATGGGCGGGATGTAAATTGCCAACAGACACTCTGGAGATGTTCATGGTGTATCCTGAAACATCTAAAAAACAAAGCTACAGAGCCTAGGGCACTTCCACTTTTGGCCCTATAGCTTAGGAAAATTAAAATAGACAAGACACAGCCAACACAAAATTTAGGGCTGCTGTGTTTACAAGAACCTCGAGTCGAGTACAAATTAAATATCCCAGAAAGAAAAAAATGGATAAAGAAGTTGTGCTACTTACGTACAACGGAATATCACTCAGCAGTGAAATCAATGTCATCAGGCCTGTAGCAGCAAATTGAGTGGATTTAATTATGATGATTCTAAGAGAAATATGTCACACAGAGAAAGATAATTATCATAAGATATCACTAATAGAGGGAGTGTAAACTTGGCTACACATAAACTGAATTACAAAACCGAACAGAGTCTCACATTTAGATAAAAACCTTATGCTTGCTTAAGGGGAAAGTTGAGTTGGGCTGCTGTATAAAAACAGATTGAAATTAGCACACATACCATTCCATAAGCCAAATACGTAATAAACAAGACCTACTCTTTGCTCAACGAAATAGACTCATCCATGGTGTATCACCTCACACCTATTAGAATGGGCATCATCAGAAAATCTACAAACAACAAATGCTGGAAACGGTGTGGAGATAAGGAATCCTCTTCCACTATTGTTGGGAACGTAAATTGATACAGTCACTGTGGAGAACATTATGGAGTTTCTTATAAAACTAAGAATAGAATTACCATATGATACAGCAATCCCTCTACTGGGCATATACCCAGACAAAACCATAAATCAAAAAGAGACATTCACCACAATGTTCATTGCATCACTATTTACACTATCCAGGTAATGGAAGCAACCTAAATGCCCACAGACAGACGAATGCATAAAGATGTGGTACATATATAAAATGGAATATTACTAAGCCATAAAAAGGAATGAAATTGGGACATTTGTAGAGACG
The DNA here is from genome assembly GCF_963924675.1 of Phocoena phocoena. NCBI lineage: Eukaryota > Metazoa > Chordata > Mammalia > Artiodactyla > Phocoenidae > Phocoena > Phocoena phocoena. Next base: position 211,318 of record NW_027077358.1, on the reverse strand, counting down.
TTGATGGATCTAGAGACTGTCATACAGAGTGAAGTAAGTCAGAAAGAGAAAAACAAATCTTGTATATTAATGCATATATGTGGAACCTAGAAAAATTGTACAGATGAACCGTTTTGCAAGGCAGAAATAGAGCAACACATGTATACAACAAACGTATGGACAACAAGGGGGAAAGCTGTTGGGGATGGTGGTGGGAGGAGTTGAGATATTGGGATTGGTATGTATACATTTATATGTATAAAGTAGATAACCAAAAACAACCTGCTGTATAAAAATATAAAATTAAATTCAAAATAAAAAAATAAAATTAAAAAAAGTAAAACAGAAAAAATATTCTTCCCTTCACATACATGTATTTATATGAATAAATTATTTCCATGCTTATATCTGTAAATACACAAAAGAGGAATAAAATCTACCTTGAACCAAAAACGAAAAAAAGATAAAAAAGAACAGAACCCACCAGTTACACAGAGGAAAACCGTTTCAGGGCACTTGCTCCAATTGCAAACAATTCTGAAGTTGGTCAGTGGTGGGGAATCATCTCCCATTCAGCCAGCATGCTCCTCGCAACAAGCGTCCTCACTGCAAAGCTGGGGGACCGTGCCGAGGTATCTGTGAGTAAACGTGGGCCGAGCCCCAGGCCAGCTGCTGCTGAAATGTTCCCACCCTTCCAAGGCTAAACACCTGAATATGTACAAGGACTTGAAAACCTAGAGGAAGGGCCATGGAGCCACATGAGGGACAGCATGCCAGCCGACTTGGTGCCTGCAGGTCAGCCAGGATGGTCCTCGCCCTGGGTGCTCTTCTGGAAGCTCTCCATTTCCCTGCCTGAGATACCCCTGCTGTCCCGGCCCCCACTGCTTTCTTCCTTCCTCACCTGTGCCCAGGGAGAAATTCCAGCGGCAGGTGAGGGTGACACACCCTCTTCTTTAGCAGGTAGCATCTTGGCAACTGCTGCAGAAAGTCCAGCAGAGCCCCACTCACACTGGGACACCCACAAAGCCGTGGCCTCTCACCCCCTCCCACCAGCCCAGCCCCGAGACTGCTGACAGGGCAGAGAAAATGGCGTCAGGCACAGCTGCAGGGGCTCTTGCTGCCTGGAGCGGTGTTTATATTGATCTCAACCCAGGCACACCTGGGGAGGGCTGGCCGGCATGGTCAGGCTTCCCAGGCCAGCCAATAATCACCCCTCAGGGGCTCACAGTTGCAGAAAATGGAACTTGCTGAATTGGCCAGGTCCAAGGAACAGGTGTGGGCTCCTGAGAGTCAGGATAGACAAGGGGCTGCAGCTCTGGCTTGTTTTCTAATTATATTATCTGGTCCATGAGTGGGAGACAACTTCAAGAAAACCCTCTCCTAATTAGAGGAACCCAGGAGTCAGGGAGAGGAGGGGTGGGTGGTGGTTGGAGACAGAGGCCTGGTGCCCCGGGTGCAGTGGAAGTCTCTGGAAGCCCAGGTGGAGGAGGCCGCACAGAGTGATGCCCAGGGTCACAGACCTGTCAGAGCTGCTCTTTGTTAGTTCAAGTCCTGCTCTGAGGTGCTCTGTGTCAGATCTGAGCAACAGGTGAGCTGGGAGTGCTCTGCAATGAGGGCTATGTGCACGGTTCCTGTGTGCCCAGCCCTGCCAAGGTACCTGCAAGGGTAGCTCTGTATCCTGGGAGGGGCCTGACCACGGGAGCCCCATGGACTGCAGAGGACCTGCCCAGGGAATCCCATATCCTGGGAGGGGCCTGAACACGAGAGCCCCGTGGGCTGGGGTGGGGGTAGGGTACCTGCCCAGGTGAGCTCCATATCCTGGGATTGGCCTGACCTCGAGAGCCCCTTGGGCTGCTGGAGTCCTGGTAAAGGATGTCAGGACAGTCAGTGAAGCCACCGAGGATATACCTCCAGTAGTTCCTAAATCCTACACCCTGCTGGTCATTCTACCAACCACCAGGACTTGGTATTCTGTATTACTCTTCAATGATGCCTTCTTTTGTATTCCATTAGTCCCAGAGTCACAAGAAATTTTGGCTTGTCAGTGACAGGACTCAACATACAACTAAAACAATACTTCCAGTCTGTCTTGCCCCAAGGGTTCAAAAATTCCCACACCATCTTTGGGGAAAGCTCAGCTAAAGACCTAAAAGTTCTACCTCTGGAAAAGGAAACACTCCTTCAATATTCAGACAACATTCTGATCGCCAGCCCTACTAAGGAGGCCTCAGAACTACCAAGCCAATAAAGGATAGAAGTTGTCCACGAAAAAGCTCAAATATCACAGACTACGGTGACCTGCCTGGGCTTCATTCTCACAGAAGGTCGGAGAAGCCCATCTCTGTCGGGAGCCACATAAGAAGTGCCTTTGAGTCTCAGCACGGACGAGACCCATAGTGCCTAGCAAAGCTGGTACTATCAGGTACAAATATGGAGAAGCAAAGCTCTCCTCTGTGTGGTTCCCCTTGTTTTCCCCTGGTTTTGCTTAAAGTGATTTTTATAGGATTACTATTAATGTTAGGAAATATCCCCAGTGCCGACGGAGGGTTTAAGGAAAAACCCCAACTTAGGGTAAAACCAAAAAAGACTCCGGCTCCCCCAATGACTACACCCGAAATCCCCACTCCCAGGCCAGGACATTGGGTGCAGGGAAACACAACAGGAGCATTTGTATGGCAAGAGCTTACGTTAGAAGAAAAGCTAGATGAACTATGGCCCCCCTGGGGAGTAATAGATATGCTGGGAAATATTTGGGTAAGATAGCAAGGAGGACTTATGCTACGTTGGGTGTATTCAAAGCTGGATGAAGTAGGCTACATGGCAAGCTTATACAAGTTACATTGCTCTTTGTGCAGAAATGCTTATAAAGGACAAATTATATATTGTAAGTATTTTGCAAAGGAATTTGCTAATAGGTTTAAGGTAGAATGTCCACCCCCAAAGCCTCCCAAATAATTATAAGGAAAAATGTGCGATGTCTGAAGGATAACGGTGAACGTGTAAAGCCTGTGGGAGAGAATTTTTATTACTGTATGGGTTTGTAATTGTTAAGAGAAGAATATGCTTAAGTTTTGGGTTTGTAATTGTTAAGAGAAGAATGTACTTAAGTTTTGGGTTTGTAATTGTTAAGAGAAGAATGTGCTTAAGTTTTGGGTTTGTAATTGTTAAGAAAAGAATGTACTTAAGTTTTGGGTTTGTAATTGTTAAGAGAAGAATGTACTTAAGTTTTGGGTTTGTAATTGTTAAGAGAAGAATGTAAGTTTGTACCTTGATTAATGGCCTGATTGAGTAGAATGTGCAAATACAAGAACATCTGCTTTTAAGAAAGGTGAAGAAACTGCAAACAGAATTCCAGACCTAGATGTGACCAAGATATACCTAACCAGAGGGGATGAAAGAGACCACAGGAGATAAGAGGATTACCTGATCATAAAACCTGCCTAACCTGCTGATATAATCTTTTGATGTAAATGACCTTTGGTTTTACTGTTGTGTACCTTTATTTTGTGGCTTTGGTATGAGAACTAGAATGTTAAGATTGAAAGTGAGATTGCCTCACAGTATAAAAAGCTTCGGAATTGTAACAATAAATTGGCAGATCCTTGCATCCTCTGAGGTGTCTTGCGTTCTGTCCACGCCGACTCCGTCTCCCCTTTGGGAGAAACCTGTTCTGCTGGGGCTGGTCCCCGGCAAGTGGCGCCCGAACAGGGACCTGAAGGGGTAAGTGTATATATATATTTATCAGACGGATAGGAGTCTCACCATAGGGTGCTGCAGACCCCCAGTTAGAGAAGGACTGGCAAGAGAGGTGAGTAATCGGTGTCAAAATGGGACACGCTGAGTCCAAGGAGAGGCTCTTGTTTATAGATATAGTTAAACATATGATAAATGGAAGAGGAATTAAGGTAACTAATAAGCAATTAACTCAGTTTTTTCAGTTTGTACAGGAACAATGTCCTTGGTTTCCAGAACAAGGAACGGTTAATATAGAAACCTGGCAAAAGGTAGGACAAACTTTGCAGGTTTATTATAATCATTTTGGGCCAGAAAAGGTCCCTGTAGATACTTTTACTTTGTGGAATTTAATAAGAGAAAGTTTGGCCCCGTTACCAGAAGGTCAAAAAAATCCATATAAATATCCTCCGGACGTCAGTGAAACTACACCCTTACTTTCTCCAAAGTCATTTGCGGAGGAAGCTGAGGTTGTAGGGGCAGCTATGAAGGATTGTAATATTTATGATTCTGACTCAGAGGAGGAGGTAAATAAGTCAAAAGGTAAATCTAAGCCTATTTTGTTAAAAGATTCAACCCATGATGAAGAATTAACACCTGCTGATCAAGATGATTTAGATGCAGCAGCTTATGATTATGAGAGAAGAAAGTATGATCTTGGGGCTTTCCCTGTACGAGAAGAAAATTTAACTAAACCACAGTCAAGAAGTTTTAGGGCGTTGGGGCTTCCCCCATTAGCCTCTCAAAATTCTTCTTCTCAATCTAAAAAGTTAGGAAAAGGAGTGACTAACATAAAGGGGCCTCCTCCACCGCCCCCACCTTTTAATAAAATACAAAAAGAAATTATAAAATCCTTTTAACAATTGTGCCAGAGGTTTGACATTACTCATAATACTGGAATTCCTTATAACCCACAAGGACAAGCTATAATTGAAAGAACTAATCAGGTATTAAAAAATATGATTTATAAATTACAAAATGGAGATTTAAAATATTTTTCTCCTCATCATATTGTAAATCATTCTTTATTTGTAATCAATTATATAAATATGAATAATGAAGGAAAAACTCCAATGATGATACATTGGGAGGCTAATAACGATAAACCAAAGCCAATGGTTCTTTGGAAAGATGTGTTAACTGGAAAATGGAATGGACCAGACATACTACTAACCAATGGTAGAGGATATGCTTGTGTTTTTCCACAGACCTTTGACTCACCCATCTGGATACCAGATTGTTTAATTAGACATCCGGTGGTAAGGAATTTACCGAAGCGTCTGTCAGGAAATGAGTCTGACACCCGAAATGTCAGAGAAAGAGAAACCGAAGGACTCAATGACAGAAACGCTGGTTCCCCCGCTGCAACAATTATCACTTAAGTCCACATGTCATAGAGAGACTCAAACTTCTCCTGAGCATTTAGAGCCTAAGCTTCTTGGGACCCAACGCCGGGGAAAAAAGAGGAGATATGCTGCTTCTACTTTAGATGCGCAACGGGTAACGTGGGGAGCTATAAAAAGGCTTTGCCAGGATGCTGAAAATGCTGTAAACACTCAAAAAATACCTTTGACTACCGCTAACTTTTTTGTGGCCATGTTAAGTCTTTTATCAGTACAGGTGAATGCTAACGATACGTACTGGGCTTATTTTCCTGATTTTCCTATACTACATGCTTGTACATGGAAAGATGCTATTATTCCGGTAACTTCCTCATTTCCTGAACTAACTGATGGTGTTCGTGATGTACAAGGCTACGAACAATTTGTTATAAATAATAATTTTTCTTTTAAGGGACAATCGGATTTTCCTCCGATTTGTTTCTTTTTAAATTCTGAGAGGTTAAGAAAATCAGATCGTGTAAAAAATGGATGTTTACCGATAGTAAATTCAGCCTTTTTAACTGATTCTCCTAAAGAGGATAATAATGTTAAAAGAAACTTATGGGTATTATTAGGAAGATTTATGGGACAAAATAAGGTAGATAATAAAGTACAATTTGTTAGCACAAAACATCCTCAAAGATACCCAGATTATGATAATGCTTTAAGTAAGGCAACAGAAGAATGGAAATGGATTGATGATGATGGTGGATATCCTTATTGGATATACTGTATGAATAATAAAGAAATTCGTATTAATATTCCTGGAACTAAGTATTATGTATCAGATTGGAGTATTAATACCCCTGAAAATAATTATCGGCAATATCTAAAATATGCTACAAATTATGCTTGGAATGAATCTATGATTCCCTCACAAATAAAAGTAAATAGATGGAATAGTCATGGATGGGTAGCACCTATATATACATTTACTAATAACAATGAGACTTCCTTTCAACCACAATTATGGAGATTGCCCTTAGCTACAAGTTCAATTATATTAAGAAGGCCTAATGTTCAAGAGAGTAAGTATTTTATCCAGGCTTGTGTGACTTCTCCATATTCCATATTATTGACTAATAAAACTGAAAAATTACAAATTATAAAAAACAATGGAAGGTTTTTTATAACTTGTGATGAATGTGCATTAACAACCTGTGTGAACTCCAATATGAATATAAAAACAATTATGTTATTAAAAAGACCAGCTTATATTATGTTGCCAGTATCTTTATCAGAACCATGGTATACAGATACAGGAGCTGAAATTATAAAACAGGTTAGAGAACTTATGAGGCCAAAAAGATTTGTGGCTACTTTAATTTTGGGGATTTCCGCATTGATAGGAATATTGAGCTCTTTTACTGTTGCAACGTATGCCTTAGTGAAAGAGGTACAGACAGCACAATATGCTAATGATTTATCAAAAAATATATCCTTGGCTTTAGCTACTCAAGAAGCTATAGATAGAAAATTAGAAACTAAGGTCGATGCCCTTGAGGAAGCAGTTTTACATATTGGTCAAGAACTTACTGCTTTAAAAATTCGCTTATCCTTAACTTGCCATAAAAAATACTCCTGGATATGTGTCACTCCCTTAAAAGTAAATCATTCTGAGTATTCCTGGGAAAAAATTCAAATGCATATTTTAAATGTATGGAATTCTAGTGATTTGGGAATTGATTTGGAACATTTGCATAAACAGATTCATGATATTGCAGCCTCACAATATGATATGAATCCCTCTAAGGCTGCTGCAGAATTTTTACAAAATTTACAAAGTTATTTTAATGGTAATTCGTTTATGCATATTTTAATAAATTATGGGGCTGCTGGAGTAGTTATAATTTTACTTCTTATTTCTTTTCTAGTCATCATCCGATTAATACAAGCTGCTCTTCAGAGTGTACATAGAACCAAAGTGGAATTGCATACTGCCTTTTTAAAAAAAATAAAAAAGGGGGAGATGTCGGGAGCCACATAAGAAGTGCCTTTGAGTCTCAGCACGGACGAGACCCATAGTGCCTAGCAAAGCTGGTACTATCAGGTACAAATATGGAGAAGCAAAGCTCTCCTCTGTGTGGTTCCCCTTGTTTTCCCCTGGTTTTGCTTAAAGTGATTTTTATAGGATTACTATTAATGTTAGGAAATATCCCCAGTGCCGACGGAGGGTTTAAGGAAAAACCCCAACTTAGGGTAAAACCAAAAAAGACTCCGGCTCCCCCAATGACTACACCCGAAATCCCCACTCCCAGGCCAGGACATTGGGTGCAGGGAAACACAACAGGAGCATTTGTATGGCAAGAGCTTACGTTAGAAGAAAAGCTAGATGAACTATGGCCCCCCTGGGGAGTAATAGATATGCTGGGAAATATTTGGGTAAGATAGCAAGGAGGACTTATGCTACGTTGGGTGTATTCAAAGCTGGATGAAGTAGGCTACATGGCAAGCTTATACAAGTTACATTGCTCTTTGTGCAGAAATGCTTATAAAGGACAAATTATATATTGTAAGTATTTTGCAAAGGAATTTGCTAATAGGTTTAAGGTAGAATGTCCACCCCCAAAGCCTCCCAAATAATTATAAGGAAAAATGTGCGATGTCTGAAGGATAACGGTGAACGTGTAAAGCCTGTGGGAGAGAATTTTTATTACTGTATGGGTTTGTAATTGTTAAGAGAAGAATATGCTTAAGTTTTGGGTTTGTAATTGTTAAGAGAAGAATGTACTTAAGTTTTGGGTTTGTAATTGTTAAGAGAAGAATGTGCTTAAGTTTTGGGTTTGTAATTGTTAAGAAAAGAATGTACTTAAGTTTTGGGTTTGTAATTGTTAAGAGAAGAATGTACTTAAGTTTTGGGTTTGTAATTGTTAAGAGAAGAATGTGCTTAAGTTTGTACCTTGATTAATGGCCTGATTGAGTAGAATGTGCAAATACAAGAACATCTGCTTTTAAGAAAGGTGAAGAAACCGCAAACAGAATTCCAGACCTAGATGTGACCAAGATATACCTAACCAGAGGGGATGAAAGAGACCACAGGAGATAAGAGGATTACCTGATCATAAAACCTGCCTAACCTGCTGATATAATCTTTTGATGTAAATGACCTTTGGTTTTACTGTTGTGTACCTTTATTTTGTGGCTTTGGTATGAGAACTAGAATGTTAAGATTGAAAGTGAGATTGCCTCACAGTATAAAAAGCTTCGGAATTGTAACAATAAATTGGCAGATCCTTGCATCCTCTGAGGTGTCTTGCGTTCTGTCCACGCCGACTCCGTCTCCCCTTTGGGAGAAACCTGTTCTGCTGGGGCTGGTCCCCGGCACATCTCAGGAAAGGGAAGAAACAATTTACAGCCTTACCCCTTTCTGAAACTAGAAGACAGCGTAGGGGTTCCTGGGCAAGCCAGGGTTTCCTGCCTCTGGATCCCTAACTACAGTCTACTAGCTGGGCCTCTATATGAAACACTGAAAGGAAAAGATGATGATCCTTTTGAATAGATTCCAGAAGTGGCCTTTCAAGAATGGAAAGAGCAGTCAATTCAGACCCTTTCCCTGGAACTCCCTAATTTAGCTAAACCCTTTGACCTTTACATTCCTGGTGAAAGGTGAATCGCCATTGGAGCATTAGTGCAAAAACTGGGACCACTTGAAATGGAACAATGCAAGAATGCCATCCAGGTAGGATAAACTATGGTCACCAAGGGGCTTGGCCCACTGCCATATCTGGCAAAGATACTGGTGGTATCTGAAAACCTGGAAATCAGCAGCCCAAAAGGCCACCTCCCTTCTAAGGGAAATGGACCCCACGTGGTGATCCTAACCCCCAACCATGCCCTGAATTTGCAGGGTTTGCTCCGTGGGCACACTGACCTCGATTGAGGAGGCCCTCCAACTCCAACCTCCAGAGAGATAACCGGGAGCAACGGGGCACCATGACGACCCGTGTGACCATCACTTGACCTGGAGTTTCTCTCATAAAACAACAAGAGTGTGTCCCAAAAGAGTAGACTACTGCTTGCAGTACTTACTGTACCCAGAGGGGAGCTAATAATCTTGGCGGGGCAACCGTATATCATGCTGTCACCATAGAAAAGCCTACAGACACCCTGATGATGGTGGCCAATAAGACCGGCTGGACTCCTGTTTACTTCCAAAGGCTCTTGACTCAGTGACCATCATGATCCTTCATCACCACTAACCCTGGACTGTCTGGGAGCTGAGCGGGCAGGGTCCTGACACGTGGTGCTGTTTTTACGTTAATTCACGGGCCTAATGGAAGAAAGCGCAGACTGTTGGTCAGAGCATCTAGGCTGGCAGAAACGGTCAGTCAGAGCATCTAGGCTGGCAGAAACGGTCAGCCTAAGGTGGCTGAACAAATGTGGGGCAGGGTGAAACTGGACCTCACAGCGCCACTGCACATCTCCTTTCTGGACCCTTAAAGGTCATTAGAATCTATAACACTTCCAATACTGGTGCTCAGGCGGACGAGCAGGGAGGCAGGAGGCCTGGGGACAATCAACGTCACCTGGAGGCTGCTGGGGAGAAGTTCTGACCCTCGCCCACTGGTATGAGGCCTCCAAACTCAGCACTCAGCAGTTACAGAAGAAGGGTCTGCACCCGCAGCACTCCAAGAATGAGGAAAGGGACAAAAGGCAGAAGAGGAGTTTGTCCCAGGCAAAGCCCCTTAAAAATCCCTGGGAGATAAAAATAGAATCTGGGCAATAAAATAAAGTCTAACCTTTTTAATCCTTTGTGCTTTGTCTAATTTCAGGTGCTCCTAGTGTCCCGCATACAGAGGTTCCACACCCGGCACTTCAGACCAGATTTCCTAGAGCAGAATGGCTCGATGACACTTCAGCTCCTAGGGCCCAGTTCAGACTCCATGACATAGAGCCTGAGCTGCAGCCAACCAGGTCCTCGAGAGCTCAGCCCCCTCCCTCCCAGTGACTCTGACAGGATCTCTACACAGCAGCCCAGCCCACAGCCCACAGGGTAGCACCTCTCCATTCTCTGATCAAAATATAAAGTTTCCTTTGCTTTTGAACCAAACTCAGTCTCGATCTATTGGCTCCAATGACACTGGGCAGGGGGACACTTGTTGGCGTCCACTCTGGAGGATCAGTAACAGAAATTGAGAACATTGTAACTTCAATGAACAGATGTGTGAGCCAAACTGTAATTAACATAGAACAGTGTATAAGGCTCGGGTAAAATAAGATGTTTCTAACACTTCCATTTGATATTTCCATCACTTTATTATAAGCAAGTTCAGTGAAAAGGTCTGTCTTCTTTGTCAGGTCAATATTAGAGAAACAAAGTGATTTCTTTCCAAGGATGTACATCTAATAATCTTGGTTAAAGCTTCAATCTTGTTTTAAATGCTTTTCCATTGAAAATGATACCTCTCTTTCAGCTCCCCCATTTCTGAGAAGCATAAAATCTTATAATTTATTATTACCAAAGGGAAATGGTAGGAGGAGGGATAAATTAACAGTTTGGGATTAACACATACACACTGCTATGTATGAAGTCATCAGCAAGGAACTACTGTATACCACAGGGAACTACACTCAATATTTTGCAATAACCTATAAGGGGAAATGATCTGAAAAAGAATAGATATTTTTATTGACATCATCCATCAATGACAGTAAAAATGGAACCTAAGGGAAGACAGTGGTGAGTGCTTCTGACCCTGAAGACTTCAATCATCTAAAGTTTGGACTCTGCCTACTTCCCAAGGCCCTTAATGAACATATGTGTAGCCGTAGCTTAAAAAATTCCCCAGTTTGGGTTGCGGAGAGACACTGATATTGAAAATCCCCTGGTGTTCTCCTCACATGAATGGGACCCTTCCTACACCTAAAACGTGCCTGTCACACCCAGAGGATGGTATACCGTCTGATCGGGAAAAGTTTGGAAAAGGCATCTCATCTCCTCATCTCTTGGTGCTAGGGTTCACCACTCCAGCGTCTTTATTAACAGTCTCCCCACTTGGAGATGTCAGCACTGTCAACATCCTGTTGCATACAGTTTGGAATTTGTCCAGAGGATGAAGCAGAAGGAGGAGGAACAATGAGAGACAAGTCCTAGGTGTTCAGACAGGCACATGTCACTCTAATTTCCAATCAGGAAGACGAATTGACCAAAGGCTAGGGTTGCCCATGGAAACAGAATAGGGCTTGAGGAATCCTGATGCTTTGTGGCCAGTTCCCATAAACACAAGTTGGAAAATGGAACTCAGGGGCACTAAAATTCACGAAACTGCCGAGTTGAAAATATGTATCACTGAAAAATATCTTGAGGAAAGTCAGAGAAAAGGACTTGTAAGCAACGGAGAATGGCAGGAAAGGGATTGGAAGAGGTAGAAAGGACTCGCCATTAAGCACAAGAAAAGGGGCTGAACATTGCCAACATTGCAGTTGGCCAAAAAGGGTGTATGCGTCTTTTTCTGTATATAATCAAGAAAAGGGCATACACTTTTTTAGCCAACCAAACAGGTGGGCACTGGAAATCAGTACTGCAAAACATATCTCTTTGCATCAGTCAGAAGAGCCGTCATCATAAAGTGTAAACACCAGAAATGCAGGACAGGGCAAGGAGAAAAGGGAGCCCTGTGAGTCTTATAGTGGAAATGTATATTGCCAACGGTCACTCTGGATAAGTGTATTGTGTTTACTAAAGCATTTAAAAAATGAGCTACCGAGCACAGGGCACTTGCACTCATGGAAGTATATCTTGGGAAAAACAAAAATCGAGAGGACACAGGCACCCCAATGTTTACCACCTCTCTGTTTAAAAGATCCTCGACTAGGATATAACTTAAATATTTCTGCAGAGAAAAAACGGATAGAGATGTGGTGCTTATGTAGAGTGGAATATTACTCAGCCTGGAAATCAATGAAATATGGCCAGTTGTAACAACTCCAGAGGAGTTACGTGTGATCATTCGATGTCATATAATTCAAAAAGAAATAAGATATTACTAATACATGGAATGTTAACATGGCTACATATGAACTGAATTACAAAAGAGAAGAGGGTTTCAAATTAAAAAATACAACTTATGCTTCCTTAAGGGGAAAGGTGAGTTGGGGTGCTGCATAAAACCAGAGATTGAAATTAGCACAGATACCGTTCCATAAGCCAAATATGTAATAGTCAAAACCTACTCCTTGCTCAACGAAATGGACTCAACACGCGATATTCAATGCCTAGGAATATACCTGATTAGTAAGAATCTTAAAACCCATGGACTTATATGTCTCCGTAAGAGAATCAAGCGTGTGTACAGTGGCATAAACGAAGCAGTGAAAATCCGATAAATACCGTTATCAAAATAAACTACAAAAACAAAACACAATGACAGTGAAATAGAGAGCAATTCTTAAATAATTCATTCAGGGCTTGTGATGCAGCCTGGATTTACCACATCAACACCCAGAGCTGGGTGAGACATAAGGCTGGACACATGGGGCTGATAGCATTGGTGAGTTTCTGTGAGCAAATGCAGACCCTTTGAAGTCATACTGCATGGTACCCATTCCATGGGTCCCAACTCTCCAGGTTCAAGGGATTCTTTATTCAGCTACAGCATGATTGGGAAACCCAGATTATGGTCCACTATGTGATTGGGAAACGATATAAAATGCATCTCAGTTTTCGTATCCTAGTCCTCAGGTTCACCATTCCAGATGCTTTACTAACACTATGCCCACTTGGAGAGACAGTGCGTTTAAACTCCTGTTTGACATATTTCGCAATTTCTTCACAAGATGAACAGGAATAGGGAGAAGCAATGAGAGACAAGCAGTAGGTGTCTGCACGGGCAAATGTAACGCTCATTTCCCACCAGGAAAAGGAATTAGCCAAAGGATCAGAGTGCCCTGCCCGAAACAGATTGGGGCCTGAAGCAATACTGCGGTTTTGTTCCCAGCTCACAAGAAGGGGGGTTGAAGAAAGGAGCTGAGGGGCACTGTCATTCACAAACGTGCAGAGTTATAAATGAAAGCTATCGTTAAAAAATATACTGAACTAAGGCTGCGAAGAGGACTTGAAAGCGGGGCAGAATTTCAGGAAAACGATTGCAGGGGGTAGACTGGAATTGCCCTTAAAGCACAGGAAAAGAGGCAGAACGTCGACAATGATGCACTTGGCCAAAAAGGGCGTATGCGTTTTTTCCTGAATATATTCAGGAAAAAACGCATACGCCCTTTTGGGTCAACCAAGCAAGCCTATAAAGGAAATCTGCACTAAAATGCAGTCTCACTGCCCCTACCTGGCAAAAGGGCCACCTGATAAAAGTGTAAAATCCAGAAAGGCAGGACAGGACATGGAGAACAGGGAGCCTTGTTATGCTGATTGGCAGGATGTAAATTGCCAACAGCCACCCTGGAGAAGTGTATGGTGTTTCCTGAAACACGTAAGAAACAAAGCAACACAGCCTATGACACTTCCACTTATGGTCCTATAGATTAGGAAAATTAAAATCAAAAACAGACAGCCACCACAAAGTTTGGGACGGCTGTGTTCACAAGAAGCTCGTCTACACTACCAGGTAAATATTGCAGAAAGCAAAAATTGTATAAAGAGTTTGTGGTAGGTACGTACAAAGGAATATCACTCAGCAATGAAATCTGTGTCATCAGGCCCGTAGCGACATAGTGAGTGGATGCAGGTACGGTGATTCTACGTGAACTACGTCACACAGAAAAAGAAACATCATAAGATATCACTAATACACGGAATGTAAACTTGACTACACATGAACTGAATTACAAAACAGAACAGGGTCGCAAATTCAGAAAACAAACTAGTGCTTGCTTATGGGGAAAGGTGCCTTGGGGTGCTGCATAAAACCAGAGACTGAAATTAGCACAGATAACATTCCATAAGCCAAATATGTAATAGACAAGACCTACTCCTTGCTCAACGAAATGGACTCAACACCACATATTCAACGCCTAGGAATATACCTGACTAGGAAGAATCTTAAAACCCATGGATTTATATGTCTCCGTAAGAGAATCAAGCGTGTGTACAGCGGCATAAACGCAGCAGTGAAAATCCGATAAATCCCATTATCAAAATAAATTTCAAAAACAAAACACAAAGACAGTGAAATAGAGAGCAATTCTTAAATAATTCACTCAGGGCATGTGATGTAACCGGGATTTAACACATCTACACCCAGAGCTGGTTGAGACATAAGGCTGGACACTTCAGGCTGACAGCATTGGTGAGTTTCGGTGAGCAAATGCAGACCCTTTGAATTCATACTGCATGGTACCTATTCCATGGGTCCCAACTCTCCAGGTTCAAGGGATTCTTCCTCCAGCTAAAACATGCATGGGAAACCCACAGTATGGTCCATCGTGTGATTGGGAAATGATTTAAAATGCATCTCAGTTTTCGTATCCTGGTCCTCGGGTTCACCATTCCAGATGCTTTACTAACACTCTCCCCGCTTGGAGAGTCAGTGCCTTTAACCTCCTGCTTGGCACAGCTTGCAATTTCTGTGCAAGATGAACAGGAATAGGGAGAACCAATGAGAGACTAGCTATAGGTGTCTGCACGGGCAAATGTAACGCTCATTTCCCACCAGCAAGAGGAATTAACCAAAGGCTCAGCGTGCCCTGCCGGAAACAGATTAGGGCCTGAAGCAATCCTGCGGTTTTGTGCCCAGCTCACAAGAAAGCGAGTTGAAGAAAGGAGCTCAGGGGCACTGTAATTCACAAACCTGCAGTGTTATAAATGACAGCTATCCTCCAAAAATATATTGAAGTAAGCCTGCGAAGGGGACTTGAAAGCGGGGCAGAATTTCAGGAAAACGATTGCAGGGGGTAGACTGGAATTGCCCTGAAAGCATAGGAAAAGAGGCACAACGTCGACAATGATGCACTTGGCCAAAAAGGGCGTATGCGTTTTTTCCTGAATATATTCAGGAAAAAACGCATACGCCCTTTTTGGCCAACCAAGCAAGCCTGTTAAGGAAATCTGCACTACAATGACATCTCACTGCCCCCCGGGCAGAAGGGCCATCTGAAAAAAGTGTAAAATCCAGAAAGGTAGGACAGGATATGGAGAACAGGGAGCCTTGTTATGCTGATTGGCAGGATGTAAATTGTGAACAGCCACCCTGGAGAAGTGTATGGTGTTTCCTGAAACACGTAAGAAATAAAGCAACACAGCCTATGGCAATTGCACTTATGGTCCTATTGCTTAGGGAAATTAAAGTCAAAAACAGAGAGCCACCCCAAAGTTTGGGATGGCTGTGTTCCCAAGAAGCTCGTCTACAGTACCAGATAGATATCCCAGAAAGCAAAAAATGTATAAAGAAGTTGTGGCACATACGTGCAATGCAATATCACTCAGCAATGAAATCTGTGTCATCAGGGACGTAGCAGCATAGTGAGTGGATGCAGGTACGGTGACTCTACGTGAACTACGTCACACAGAAAAAGAAACATCATAAGATATCACTAATACACGGAATGTAAACTTGACTACACATGAACTGAATTACAAAACAGAACAGGGTCTCAAATTTAGAAAACCAACTAGTGCTTGCTTATGGGGAAAGGTGCGTTGGGGTGCTGCATAAAACCAGAGACTGAAATTAGCACAGATAACTTTCCATAAGACAAATATATAATAGACAAGACCTACTCCTTGCTCAAGGAAATGGACCCAACACCACATATTCAACGCCTAGGAATATACCTGACTAGGAAGAATCTTAAAACCCATGGATTTATATGTCTCCGTAAGAGAAGCAAGCGTGTGTACAGCGGCATAAATGCAGCAGTGAAAATCCGATAAATCCCATTATCAAAATAAATTTCAAAAACAAAACACAAAGACAGTGAAATACAGAGCAATTCTTAAATAATTCACTCAGGGCATGTGATGCAACCGGGATTTAACACATCTACACCCAGAGCTGGTTGAGACATAAGGCTGGACACTTCAGGCTGATAGCATTGGTGAGTTTCGGTGAGCAAATGCAGACCCTTTGAAGTCATACTGCATGGTACCCATTCCATGGGTCCCAACTCTCCAGGTTCAAGGGATTCTTCCTACAGCTAAAACATGCATGGGAGACCCACAGTATGGTCCACGGTGTGATTGGGAAACGATTTAAAATGCATATCAGTTTTCGTATCCTGGTCCTCGGGTTCACCATTCCAGATGCTTTACTAACACTCTCCCCGCTTGGAGAGTCAGTGCCTTTAACCTCCTGCTTGGCACAGCTTGCAATTTCTGTGCAAGATGAACAGGAATAGGGAGAACCAATGAGAGACTAGCTATAGGTGTCTGCACGGGCAAATGTAACGCTCATTTCCCACCAGGAAGAGGAATTAACCAAAGGCTCAGCATGCCCTGCCGGAAACAGATTAGGGCCTGAAGCAATCCTGCGGTTTTGTGCCCAGCTCACAAGAAAGCGAGTTGAAGAAAGGAGCTCAGGGGCACTGTAATTCACAAACCTGCAGAGTTATAAATGACAGCTATCTTCCAAAAGTATATTGAAGTAAGCCTGCGAAGGGGACTTGAAAGCAGGGCAGAATTTCAGGAAAACGATTGCAGGGGGTAGACTGGAATTGCCCTGAAAGCATAGGAAAAGAGGCAGAACGTCGACAATGATGCACTTGGCCAAAAAGCGCGTATGCGTTTTTTCCTGAATATATTCAGGAAAAAACGCATACGCCCTTTTTGGCCAACCAAGCAAGCCTGTAAAGGAAATCTGCACTACAATGAAATCTCACTGCCCCCCGGGCAAAAGGGCCATCTGAAATTAGTGTAAAATCCAGTAAGGTAGGACAGGATATGGAGAACAGGGAGCCTTGTTATGCTGATTGGCATGATGTAAATTGTGAACAGCCACCCTGGAGAAGTGTATGGTGTTTCCTGAAACACGTAAGAAATAAAGCAACACAGCCTATGGCAATTGCACTTATGGTCCTATTGCTTAGGGAAATTAAAATCAAAAACAGAGAGCCACCCCAAAGATTGGGACGGCTGTGTTCCCAAGAAGCTCGTCTACAGTACCAGGTAAATATCCCAGAAAGCAAAAAATGGATTTAGAAGTTGTGGCACATATGTGCAATGCAATATCACTCAGCAATGAAATCTGTGTCATCAGGCCCGTAGCGGCATAGTGAGTGGATGCAGGTATGGTGATTCTAAGTGAACTACGTCACACAGAAAAAGAAACATCATAAGATATCACTAATACACGGAATGTAAACGTGACTACACATGAACTGAATTACAAAACAGAACAGGGTCTCAAATTTAGAAAACCAACTAGTGCTTGCTTATGGGGAAAGGTGCGTTGGGGTGCTGCATAAAACCAGAGACTGAAATTAGCACAGATAACTTTACATTATCCAAATATATAATAGACAAGACCTACTCCTTGCTCAAGGAAATGGACCCAACACCACATATTCAACGCCTAGGAATATACCTGACTAGGAAGAATCTTAAAACCCATGGATATGTATGTCTCCGTAAGAGAATCAAGCATGTGTACAGCGGCTGAAACGCAGCAGTGAAAATCCGATAAATCCCATTATCAAAATAAATTTTAAAAACAAAACACAAAGGCAGTGAAATAGAGAGCAATTCTTAAATAATTCACTCAGGGCATGTGATGCAACTGGGATTGACCACATCTACACCCAGAGCTGGTTGAGCCATAAGGCTGGACACTTCAGGCTGATAGCATTGGTGAGTTTCGGTGAGCAAATGCAGACCCTTTGAAGTCATACTGCATGGTACCCATTCCATGGGTCCCAACTCTCCAGGTTCAAGGGATTCTTCCTCCAGCTAAAACATGCATGGGAATCCCAGATTATCGTCCACCGTGTGATTGGGAAACGATTTAAAATGCATCTGAGTTTTCGTATCCTCGTCCTCAGGTTCACCATTCCAGATGCTTTACTAACACTCTCCCCGCTTGGAGAGTCAGTGCCTTTAACCTCCTCTTTGGCACAGCTTGCAATTTCTGTGCAAGATGAACAGGAATAGGGAGAACCAATGAGAGACTAGCTGTAGGTGTCTGCACGGGCAAATGTAACGCTCATTTCCCACTAGGAAGAGGAATTAACCAAAGGCTCAGCGTGCCCTGCTGGAAACAGATTAGTGCCTGAAGCAATCCTGCGGTTTTGTGCCCAGCTCACAAGAAAGCGAGTTGAAGAAAGGAGCTCAGGGGCACTGTAATTCACAAACCTGCAGAGTTATAAATGACAGCTATCTTCCAAAAGTATATTGAAGTAAGCCTGCAAAGGGGACTTGAAAGCGGGGCAGAATTTCAGGAAAACGATTGCAGGGGGTAGACTGGAATTGCCCTGAAAGCATAGGAAAAGAGGCACAACTTCGACAATGATGCACTTGGCCAAAAAGGGCATATGCGTTTTTTCCTGAATATATTCAGGAAAAAACGAATACGCACTTTTTGGCCAACCAAGCAAGCCTGTAAAGGAAATCTGCACTACAATGAAATCTCACTGCCCCCCGGGCAAAAGGGCCATCTGAAAAAAGTGTAAAATCCAGAAAGGTAGGAAAGGATATGGAGAAGAGGGAGCCTTGTTATGCTGATTGGCAGGATGTAAATTGTGAACAGCCATCCTGAAGAAGTGTATGGTGTTTCCTGAAACACGTAAGAAATAAAACAACACTGCCTATGGCAATTGCACTTATGGTCCTATTGCTTAGGGAAATTAAAATCAAAAACAGAGAGCCACCCCAAAGTTTGGGACGGCTGTGTTCCCAAGAAGCTTGTCTACAGTACCAGGGAAATATCCCAGAAAGCAAAAAATGGATAAAGAAGTTGTGGCACGTACGTGCAATGCAATATCACTCATCAATGAAATCTGTGTCATCAGGCCCGTAGCGGCATAGTGAGTGGATGCAGGTACGGTGATTCTACGTGAACTACGTCACACAGAAAAACAAACATCATAAGGTATCACTAATACACGGAATGTAAACTTGACTACACATGAACTGAATTACAAAACAGAACAGGGTCTCAAATTTAGAAAACCAACTAGTGCTTTCTTATGGGGAAAGGTGCATTGGGGTGCTGCATAAAACCAGAGACTGAAATTAGCACAGATAACTTTCCATAAGCCAAATATATAATAGACAAGACCTACTCCTTGCACAAGGAAATGGACCCAACACCACATATTCAACGCCTAGGAATATACCTGACTAGGAAGAATCTTAAAACCCATGGATATGTATGTCTCCGTAAGAGAATCAAGCATGTGTACAGCGGCTGAAACGCAGCAGTGAAAATCCGATAAATCCCATTATCAAAATAAATTTCGAAAACAAAACACAAAGACAGTGAAATAGAGAGCAATTCTTAAATAATTCACTCAGTGCATGTGATGTAACCGGGATTTAACACATCTACACCCAGAGCTTTTTGAGACATAAGGCTGGACACTTCAGGCTGATAGCATTGGTGAGTTTCGGTGAGCAAATGCAGACCCTTTGAAGTCATACTGCATGGTACCTATTCCATGGGTCCCAACTCTCCAGGTTCAAGGGATTCTTCCTCCAGCTAAAACATGCATGGGAAACCCACAGTATGGTCCACCGTGTGATTGGGAAACGATTTAAAATGCATCTCAGTTTTCGTATCCTGGTCCTCGGGTTCACCATTCCAGATGCTTTACTAACACTCTCCCCACTTGGAGAGTCAGTGCCTTTAACCTCCTGCTTGGCACAGCTTGCAATTTCTGTGCAAGATGAACAGGAATAGGGAGAACCAATGAGAGACTAGCTATAGGTGTCTGCACGGGCAAATGTAACGCTCATTTCCCACCAGGAAGAGGAATTAACCAAAGGCTCAGCGTGCCCTACCGGAAAGAGATTAGGGCCTGAAGCAATCCTGCGGTTTTGTGCCCAGCTCACAAGAAAGCGAGTTGAAGAAAGGAGCTCAGGGGCACTGTAATTCACAAACCTGCAGAGTTATAAATGACAGCTATCTTCCAAAAGTATATTGAAGTAAGCCTGCGAAGGGGACTTGAAAGCGGGGCAGAATTTCAGGAAAACGATTGCAGGGGGTAGACTGGAATTGCCCTGAAAGCATAGGAAAAGAGGCACAACGTGGACAATGATGCACTTGGCCAAAAAGGGCGTATGCGTTTTTTCCTGAATATATTCAGGAAAAAACGCATACGCCCTTTTTGGGCAACCAAGCAAGCCTGTAAAGGAAATCTGCACTACAATGAAATCTCACTGCCCCCCGGGCAAAAGGGCCATCTGAAAAAAGTGTAAAATCCAGAAAGGTAGGACAGGATATGGAGAACAGGAGGCATTGTTATGCTGATTGGCAAGATGTAAATTGTGAACAGCCACCCTGGAGAAGTGTATGCTGTTTCCTGAAACACATAAGAAATAAAGCAACACAGCCTATGGCAATTGCACTTATGGTCCTATTGCTTAGGGAAATTAAAATCAAAAACAGAGAGCCACCCCAAAATTTGGGATGGCTGTGTTCCCAAGAAGCTCGTCTACAGTACCAGGTAACTATCCCAGAAAGCAAAAAATGGATAAAGAAGTTGTGGCACGTACGTGCAATGCAATATCACTCAGCAATGAAATCTGTGTCATCAGGCCCGTAGCGGCATAGTGAGTGGATGCAGGTACGGTGATTCTACGTGAACTACGTCACACAGAAAAAGAAACATCATAAGATATCACTAATACACGGAATGTAAACTTGACTACACATGAACTGAATTACAAAACAGAACAGGGTCACAAATTCAGAAAACCAACTAGTGCTTGCTTATGGGGAAAGGTGCCTTGGGGTGCTGCATAAAACCAGAGACTGAAATTAGCACAGATAACTTTCCATAAGACAAATATATAATAGACAAGACCTACTCCTTGCTCAAGGAAATGGACTCAACACCACATATTCAACGCCTAGGAATATACCTGACTAGGAAGAATCTTAAAACCCATGGATTTATATGTCTCCGTAAGAGAATCAAGCGTGTGTACAGCGGCATAAATGCAGCAGTGAAAATCCGATAAATCCCATTATCAAAATAAATTTCAAAAACAAAACACAAAGACAGTGAAATACAGAGCAATTCTTAAATAATTCACTCAGGGCATGTGATGCAACCGGGATTTAACACATCTACACCCAGAGCTGGTTGAGACATAAGGCTGGACACTTCAGGCTGATAGCATTGGTGAGTTTCGGTGAGCAAATGCAGACCCTTTGAAGTCATACTGCATGGTACCTATTCCATGGGTCCCAAATCTCCAGGTTCATGGGATTCTTCCTCCAGCTAAAACATGCATGGGAAACCCACAGTATGGTCCACCGTGTGATTGGGAAACGATTTAAAATGCATCTCAGTTTTCGTATCCAGGTCCTCGGGTTCACCATTCCAGAGGCTTTACTAACACTCTCCCTGCTTGGAGAGTCAGTGCCTTTAACCTCCTGTTTGGCACAGCTTGCAATTTCTGTGCAAGATGAACAGGAATAGGGAGAACCAATGAGAGACTAGCTATAGGTGTCTGCACGGGCAAATGTAACGCTCATTTCCCACCAGGAAGAGGAATTAACCAAAGGCTCAGCGTGCCCTGCCGGAAACAGATTAGGGCCTGAAGCAA
Organism: Phocoena phocoena; assembly: GCF_963924675.1. Classification (NCBI taxonomy): domain Eukaryota; kingdom Metazoa; phylum Chordata; class Mammalia; order Artiodactyla; family Phocoenidae; genus Phocoena; species Phocoena phocoena. The sequence goes on along the minus strand of NW_027077358.1, from coordinate 189,571 downwards.
TCCTGCGGTTTTGTGCCCAGCTCACAAGAAAGCGAGTTGAAGAAAGGAGCTCAGGGGCACTGTAATTCACAAACCTGCAGAGTTATAAATGACAGCTATCCTCCAAAAGTATATTGAAGTAAGCCTGCGAAGGGGACTTGAAATTGGGGCAGAATTTCAGGAAAACTATTGCAGGGGGTAGACTGGAATTGCCCTGAAAGCATAGGAAAAGAGGCAGAGCGTCGACAATGATGCACTTGGCCAAAAAGGGCGTATGCGTTTTTTCCTGAATATATTCAGGAAAAAACGCATACGCCCTTTTTGGCCAACCAAGCAAGCCTGTAAAGGAAATCTGCACTACAATGAAATCTAACTGCCCCCCGGGCAAAAGGGCCATCTAAAAAAAGTGTAAAATCCAGAAAGGTAGGACAGGATATGGAGAACAGGGAGCTTTGTTATGCTGATTAGCAGGATGTCAATTGTGAACAGCCACCCTGGAGAAGTGTATGGTGTTTCCTGAAACACGTAAGAAATAAAGCAACACAGCCTATGGCAATTGCACTTATGGTCCTATTGCTTAGGGAAATTAAAGTCAAAAACAGAGAGCCACCCCAAAGTTTGGCACGGCTGTGTTCCCAAGAAGCTCGTCAACAGTACCAGGTAAATATCCCAGAAAGCAAAAAATGGATAAAGAAGTTGTGGCACATACGTGCAATGCAATATCACTAAGCAATGAAATCTGTGTCATCAGGCACGGAGCAGCATAGTGAGTGGATGCAGGTACGGTGACTCTACGTGAACTACGTCACACAGAAAAAGAAACATCATAAGATATCACTAATACACGGAATGTAAACTTGACTACACATGAAGTGAATTACAAAACAGAACAGGGTCTCAAATTTAGAAAACCAACTAGTGCTTGCTTATGGGGAAAGGTGCCTTGGGGTGCTGCATAAAACCAGAGCCTGAAATTAGCACAGATAACTTTCCATAAGCCAAATATATAATAGACAAGACCTACTCCTTGCTCAAGGAAATGGACCCAACACCACATATTCAACGCCTAGGAATATACCTGACTAGGAAGAATCTTAAAACCCATGGATATGTATGTCTCCGTAAGAGAATCAAGCGTGTGTACAGCGGCATAAACGCAGCAGTGAAAATCCGATAAATCCCATTATCAAAATAAATTTCAAAAACAAAACACAAAGACAGTGAAATAGAGAGCAATTCTTAAATAACTCACTCAGGGCATGTGATGTAACCGGGATTTAACACATCTACACCCAGAGCTGGTTGAGACATAAGGCTGGACACTTCAGGCTGATAGCATTGGTGAGTTTCGGTGAGCAAATGCAGACCCTTTGAAGTCATACTGCATGGTACATATTCCATGGGTCCCAACTCTCCAGGTTCAAGGGATTCTTCCTCCAGCTAAAACATGCATGGGAAACCCACAGTATGGTCCACCGTGTGATTGGGAAACGATTTAAAATGCATCTCAGTTTTCGTATCCTGGTCCTCGGGTTCACCATTCCAGATGCTTTACTAACACTCTCCCCACTTGGAGAGTCAGTGCCTTTAACCTCCTCTTTGGCACATCTTGCAATTTCTGTGCAAGATGAACAGGGATAGGGAGAACCAATGAGAGACTAGCTATAGGTGTCTGCACGGGCAAATGTAACGCTCATTTCCCACCAGGAAGAGGAATTAACCAAAGGCTCAGCGTGCCCTGCCGGAAACAGATTAGGGCCTGAAGCAATCCTGCGGTTTTGTGCCCAGCTCACAAGAAAGCGAGTTGAAGAAAGGAGCTCAGGGGCACTGTAATTCACAAACCTGCAGAGTTATAAATGACAGCTATCTTCCAAAGTATATTGAAGTAAGCCTGCGAAGGGGACTTGAAAGCGGGGCAGAATTTCAGGAAAACGATTGCAGGGGGTAGACTGGAATTGCCCTGAAAGCATAGGAAAAGAGGCACAACGACGACAATGATGCACTTGGCCAAAAATGGCGTATGCGTTTTTCCTGAATATATTCAGGAAAAAACGCATACGCCCTTTTTGGCCAACCAAGCAAGCCTGTAAAGGAAATCTGCACTACAATGAAATCTCACTGCCCCCCGGGCAAAAGGGCCATCTGAAAAAAGTGTAAAATCCAGAAAGGTAGGACAGGATATGGAGAACAGGGAGCCTTGTTATGCTGATTGGCAGGATGTAAATTGCCAGCAGCCACCCTGGAGAAGTGTATGGTGTTTCCTGAAACACATAAGAAATAAAGCAACAAAGCCTATTCCAATTGCACTTATGGTCCTATTGCTTAGGGAAATTAAAATCAAAAACAGAGAGCCACCCCAAAGTTTGGGACGGCTGTGTTCCCAAGAAGCTCGTCTACAGAACCAGGTAAATATCCCAGAAAGCAAAAAATGGATAAAGAAGTTGTGGCACGTACCTGCAATGCAATATCACTCAGCAATGAAATCTGTGTCATCAGGCCCGTAGCAGCATAGTGAGTGGATGCCGGTACGGTGATTCTACGTGAACTACGTCACACAGAAAAAGAAACATCATAAGATATCACTAATACACGGAATGTAAACTTGACTACACATGAACTGAATTACAAAACAGAACAGGGTCTCAAATTTAGAAAACCAACTAGTGCTTGCTTATGGGGAAAGGTGCGTTGGGGTGCTGCATAAAACCAGAGACTGAAATTAGCACAGATAACTTTCCATAAGACAAATATATAATAGACAAGACCTACTCCTTGCTCAAGGAAATGGACCCAACACCACATATTCAACGCCTAGGAATATACCTGACTAGGAAGAATCTTAAAACCCATGGATATGTATGTCTCCGTAAGAGAATCAAGCATGTGTACAGCAGCTGAAACGCAGCAGTGAAAATCCGATAAATCCCATTATCAAAATAAATTTCAAAAACAAAACACAAAGACAGTGAAATAGAGAGCAATTCTTAAATAATTCACTCAGGGCATGTGATGCAACTGGGATTGACCATATCTACACACAGAGCTGGTTGAGACATAAGGCTGGACACTTCAGGCTGATAGCATTGGTGAGTTTCGGTGAGCAAATGCAGACCCTTTGAAGTCATACTGCATGGTACCCATTCCATGGGTCCCAACTCTCCAGGTTCAAGGGATTCTTCCTACAGCTAAAACATGCATGGGAGACCCACAGTATGGTCCACGGTGTGATTGGGAAACGATTTAAAATGCATATCAGTTTTCGTATCCTGGTCCTCGGGTTCACCATTCCAGATGCTTTACTAACACTCTCCCCGCTTGGAGAGTCAGTGCCTTTAACCTCCTGCTTGGCACAGCTTGCAATTTCTGTGCAAGATGAACAGGAATAGGGAGAACCAATGAGAGACTAGCTATAGGTGTCTGCACGGGCAAATGTAACGCTCATTTCCCACCAGGAAGAGGAATTAACCAAAGGCTCAGCATGCCCTGCCGGAAACAGATTAGGGCCTGAAGCAATCCTGCGGTTTTGTGCCCAGCTCACAAGAAAGCGAGTTGAAGAAAGGAGCTCAGGGGCACTGTAATTCACAAACCTGCAGAGTTATAAATGACAGCTATCTTCCAAAAGTATATTGAAGTAAGCCTGCGAAGGGGACTTGAAAGCAGGGCAGAATTTCAGGAAAACGATTGCAGGGGGTAGACTGGAATTGCCCTGAAAGCATAGGAAAAGAGGCAGAACGTCGACAATGATGCACTTGGCCAAAAAGCGCGTATGCGTTTTTTCCTGAATATATTCAGGAAAAAACGCATACGCCCTTTTTGGCCAACCAAGCAAGCCTGTAAAGGAAATCTGCACTACAATGAAATCTCACTGCCCCCCGGGCAAAAGGGCCATCTGAAATTAGTGTAAAATCCAGTAAGGTAGGACAGGATATGGAGAACAGGGAGCCTTGTTATGCTGATTGGCATGATGTAAATTGTGAACAGCCACCCTGGAGAAGTGTATGGTGTTTCCTGAAACACGTAAGAAATAAAGCAACACAGCCTATGGCAATTGCACTTATGGTCCTATTGCTTAGGGAAATTAAAATCAAAAACAGAGAGCCACCCCAAAGATTGGGACGGCTGTGTTCCCAAGAAGCTCGTCTACAGTACCAGGTAAATATCCCAGAAAGCAAAAAATGGATTTAGAAGTTGTGGCACATATGTGCAATGCAATATCACTCAGCAATGAAATCTGTGTCATCAGGCCCGTAGCGGCATAGTGAGTGGATGCAGGTATGGTGATTCTAAGTGAACTACGTCACACAGAAAAAGAAACATCATAAGATATCACTAATACACGGAATGTAAACGTGACTACACATGAACTGAATTACAAAACAGAACAGAGTCTCAAATTTAGAAAAGCAACTAGTGCTTGCTTATGGGGAAAGGTGCGTTGGGGTGCTGCATAAAACCAGAGACTGAAATTAGCACAGATAACTTTACATTATCCAAATATATAATAGACAAGACCTACTCCTTGCTCAAGGAAATGGACCCAACACCACATATTCAACGCCTAGGAATATACCTGACTAGGAAGAATCTTAAAACCCATGGATATGTATGTCTCCGTAAGAGAATCAAGCATGTGTACAGCGGCTGAAATGCAGCAGTGAAAATCCGATAAATCCCATTATCAAAATAAATTTTAAAAACAAAACACAAAGGCAGTGAAATAGAGAGCAATTCTTAAATAATTCACTCAGGGCATGTGATGCAACTGGGATTGACCACATCTACACCCAGAGCTGGTTGAGCCATAAGGCTGGACACTTCAGGCTGATAGCATTGGTGAGTTTCGGTGAGCAAATGCAGACCCTTTGAAGTCATACTGCATGGTACCCATTCCATGGGTCCCAACTCTCCAGGTTCAAGGGATTCTTCCTCCAGCTAAAACATGCATGGGAATCCCAGATTATCGTCCACCGTGTGATTGGGAAACGATTTAAAATGCATCTGAGTTTTCGTATCCTCGTCCTCAGGTTCACCATTCCAGATGCTTTACTAACACTCTCCCCGCTTGGAGAGTCAGTGCCTTTAACCTCCTCTTTGGCACAGCTTGCAATTTCTGTGCAAGATGAACAGGAATAGGGAGAACCAATGAGAGACTAGCTGTAGGTGTCTGCACGGGCAAATGTAACGCTCATTTCCCACTAGGAAGAGGAATTAACCAAAGGCTCAGCGTGCCCTGCTGGAAACAGATTAGTGCCTGAAGCAATCCTGCGGTTTTGTGCCCAGCTCACAAGAAAGCGAGTTGAAGAAAGGAGCTCAGGGGCACTGTAATTCACAAACCTGCAGAGTTATAAATGACAGCTATCTTCCAAAAGTATATTGAAGTAAGCCTGCAAAGGGGACTTGAAAGCGGGGCAGAATTTCAGGAAAACGATTGCAGGGGGTAGACTGGAATTGCCCTGAAAGCATAGGAAAAGAGGCACAACGTCGACAATGATGCACTTGGCCAAAAAGGGCGTATGCGTTTTTTCCTGAATATATTCAGGAAAAAACGAATATGCCCTTTTTGGCCAACCAAGCAAGCCTGTAAAGGAAATCTGCACTACAATGAAATCTCACTGCCCCCCGGGCAAAAGGGCCATCTGAAAAAAGTGTAAAATCCAGAAAGGTAGGAAAGGATATGGAGAAGAGGGAGCCTTGTTATGCTGATTGGCAGGATGTAAATTGTGAACAGCCATCCTGAAGAAGTGTATGGTGTTTCCTGAAACACGTAAGAAATAAAACAACACTGCCTATGGCAATTGCACTTATGGTCCTATTGCTTAGGGAAATTAAAATCAAAAACAGAGAGCCACCCCAAAGTTTGGGACGGCTGTGTTCCCAAGAAGCTTGTCTACAGTACCAGGGAAATATCCCAGAAAGCAAAAAATGGATAAAGAAGTTGTGGCACGTACGTGCAATGCAATATCACTCATCAATGAAATCTGTGTCATCAGGCCCGTAGCGGCATAGTGAGTGGATGCAGGTACGGTGATTCTACGTGAACTACGTCACACAGAAAAACAAACATCATAAGGTATCACTAATACACGGAATGTAAACTTGACTACACATGAACTGAATTACAAAACAGAACAGGGTCTCAAATTTAGAAAACCAACTAGTGCTTTCTTATGGGGAAAGGTGCATTGGGGTGCTGCATAAAACCAGAGACTGAAATTAGCACAGATAACTTTCCATAAGCCAAATATATAATAGACAAGACCTACTCCTTGCACAAGGAAATGGACCCAACACCACATATTCAACGCCTAGGAATATACCTGACTAGGAAGAATCTTAAAACCCATGGATATGTATGTCTCCGTAAGAGAATCAAGCATGTGTACAGCGGCTGAAACGCAGCAGTGAAAATCCGATAAATCCCATTATCAAAATAAATTTCGAAAACAAAACACAAAGACAGTGAAATAGAGAGCAATTCTTAAATAATTCACTCAGGGCATGTGATGTAACCGGGATTTAACACATCTACACCCAGAGCTTTTTGAGACATAAGGCTGGACACTTCAGGCTGATAGCATTGGTGAGTTTCGGTGAGCAAATGCAGACCCTTTGAAGTCATACTGCATGGTACCTATTCCATGGGTCCCAACTCTCCAGGTTCAAGGGATTCTTCCTCCAGCTAAAACATGCATGGGAAACCCACAGTATGGTCCACCGTGTGATTGGGAAACGATTTAAAATGCATCTCAGTTTTCGTATCCTGTTCCTCGGGTTCACCATTCCAGATGCTTTACTAACACTCTCCCCACTTGGAGAGTCAGTGCCTTTAACCTCCTGCTTGGCACAGCTTGCAATTTCTGTGCAAGATGAACAGGAATAGGGAGAACCAATGAGAGACTAGCTATAGGTGTCTGCACGGGCAAATGTAACGCTCATTTCCCACCAGGAAGAGGAATTAACCAAAGGCTCAGCGTGCCCTACCGGAAAGAGATTAGGGCCTGAAGCAATCCTGCGGTTTTGTGCCCAGCTCACAAGAAAGCGAGTTGAAGAAAGGAGCTCAGGGGCACTGTAATTCACAAACCTGCAGAGTTATAAATGACAGCTATCTTCCAAAAGTATATTGAAGTAAGCCTGCGAAGGGGACTTGAAAGCGGGGCAGAATTTCAGGAAAACGATTGCAGGGGGTAGACTGGAATTGCCCTGAAAGCATAGGAAAAGAGGCACAACGTGGACAATGATGCACTTGGCCAAAAAGGGCGTATGCGTTTTTTCCTGAATATATTCAGGAAAAAACGCATACGCCCTTTTTGGGCAACCAAGCAAGCCTGTAAAGGAAATCTGCACTACAATGAAATCTCACTGCCCCCCGGGCAAAAGGGCCATCTGAAAAAAGTGTAAAATCCAGAAAGGTAGGACAGGATATGGAGAACAGGAGGCATTGTTATGCTGATTGGCAAGATGTAAATTGTGAACAGCCACCCTGGAGAAGTGTATGCTGTTTCCTGAAACACATAAGAAATAAAGCAACACAGCCTATGGCAATTGCACTTATGGTCCTATTGCTTAGGGAAATTAAAATCAAAAACAGAGAGCCACCCCAAAATTTGGGATGGCTGTGTTCCCAAGAAGCTCGTCTACAGTACCAGGTAACTATCCCAGAAAGCAAAAAATGGATAAAGAAGTTGTGGCACGTACGTGCAATGCAATATCACTCAGCAATGAAATCTGTGTCATCAGGCCCGTAGCGGCATAGTGAGTGGATGCAGGTACGGTGATTCTACGTGAACTACGTCACACAGAAAAAGAAACATCATAAGATATCACTAATACACGGAATGTAAACTTGACTACACATGAACTGAATTACAAAACAGAACAGGGTCGCAAATTCAGAAAACCAACTAGTGCTTGCTTATGGGGAAAGGTGCCTTGGGGTGCTGCATAAAACCAGAGACTGAAATTAGCACAGATAACTTTCCATAAGACAAATATATAATAGACAAGACCTACTCCTTGCTCAAGGAAATGGACTCAACACCACATATTCAACGCCTAGGAATATACCTGACTAGGAAGAATCTTAAAACCCATCGATTTATATGTCTCCGTAAGAGAATCAAGCGTGTGTACAGCGGCATAAATGCAGCAGTGAAAATCCGATAAATCCCATTATCAAAATAAATTTCAAAAACAAAACACAAAGACAGTGAAATACAGAGCAATTCTTAAATAATTCACTCAGGGCATGTGATGCAACCGGGATTTAACACATCTACACCCAGAGCTGGTTGAGACATAAGGCTGGACACTTCAGGCTGATAGCATTGGTGAGTTTCGGTGAGCAAATGCAGACCCTTTGAAGTCATACTGCATGGTACCTATTCCATGGGTCCCAAATCTCCAGGTTCATGGGATTCTTCCTCCAGCTAAAACATGCATGGGAAACCCACAGTATGGTCCACCGTGTGATTGGGAAACGATTTAAAATGCATCTCAGTTTTCGTATCCAGGTCCTCGGGTTCACCATTCCAGAGGCTTTACTAACACTCTCCCTGCTTGGAGAGTCAGTGCCTTTAACCTCCTGTTTGGCACAGCTTGCAATTTCTGTGCAAGATGAACAGGAATAGGGAGAACCAATGAGAGACTAGCTATAGGTGTCTGCACGGGCAAATGTAACGCTCATTTCCCACCAGGAAGAGGAATTAACCAAAGGCTCAGCGTGCCCTGCGGGAAACAGATTAGGGCCTGAAGCAATCCTGCGGTTTTGTGCCCAGCTCACAAGAAAGCGAGTTGAAGAAAGGAGCTCAGGGGCACTGTAATTCACAAACCTGCAGAGTTATAAATGACAGCTATCCTCCAAAAATATATTGAAGTAAGCCTGCGAAGGGGACTTGAAATTGGGGCAGAATTTCAGGAAAACTATTGCAGGGGGTAGACTGGAATTGCCCTGAAAGCATAGGAAAAGAGGCAGAGCGTCGACAATGATGCACTTGGCCAAAAAGGGCATATGCGTTTTTTCCTGAATATATTCAGGAAAAAACGCATACGCACTTTTTGGCCAACCAAGCAAGCCTGTAAAGGAAATCTGCACTACAATGAAATCTCACTGCCCCCCGGGCAAAAGGGCCATCTAAAAAAAGTGTAAAATCCAGAAAGGTAGGACAGGATATGGAGAACAGGGAGCTTTGTTATGCTGATTAGCAGGATGTCAATTGTGAACAGCCACCCTGGAGAAGTGTATGGTGTTTCCTGAAACACGTAAGAAATAAAGCAACACAGCCTATGGCAATTGCACTTATGGTCCTATTGCTTAGGGAAATTAAAGTCAAAAACAGAGAGCCACCCCAAAGTTTGGCACGGCTGTGTTCCCAAGAAGCTCGTCAACAGTACCAGGTAAATATCCCAGAAAGCAAAAAATGGATAAAGAAGTTGTGGCACATACGTGCAATGCAATATCACTAAGCAATGAAATCTGTGTCATCAGGCACGGAGCAGCATAGTGAGTGGATGCAGGTACGGTGACTCTACGTGAACTACGTCACACAGAAAAAGAAACATCATAAGATATCACTAATACACGGAATGTAAACTTGACTACACATGAAGTGAATTACAAAACAGAACAGGGTCTCAAATTTAGAAAACCAACTAGTGCTTGCTTATGGGGAAAGGTGCCTTGGGGTGCTGCATAAAACCAGAGCCTGAAATTAGCACAGATAACTTTCCATAAGCCAAATATATAATAGACAAGACCTACTCCTTGCTCAAGGAAATGGACCCAACACCACATATTCAACGCCTAGGAATATACCTGACTAGGAAGAATCTTAAAACCCATGGATATGTATGTCTCCGTAAGAGAATCAAGCGTGTGTACAGCGGCATAAACGCAGCAGTGAAAATCCGATAAATCCCATTATCAAAATAAATTTCAAAAACAAAACACAAAGACAGTGAAATAGAGAGCAATTCTTAAATAACTCACTCAGGGCATGTGATGTAACCGGGATTTAACACATCTACACCCAGAGCTGGTTGAGACATAAGGCTGGACACTTCAGGCTGATAGCATTGGTGAGTTTCGGTGAGCAAATGCAGACCCTTTGAAGTCATACTGCATGGTACATATTCCATGGGTCCCAACTCTCCAGGTTCAAGGGATTCTTCCTCCAGCTAAAACATGCATGGGAAACCCACAGTATGGTCCACCGTGTGATTGGGAAACGATTTAAAATGCATCTCAGTTTTCGTATCCTGGTCCTCGGGTTCACCATTCCAGATGCTTTACTAACACTCTCCCCGCTTGGAGAGTCAGTGCCTTTAACCTCCTCTTTGGCACATCTTGCAATTTCTGTGCAAGATGAACAGGGATAGGGAGAACCAATGAGAGACTAGCTATAGGTGTCTGCACGGGCAAATGTAACGCTCATTTCCCACCAGGAAGAGGAATTAACCAAAGGCTCAGCGTGCCCTGGGGGAAACAGATTAGGGCCTGAAGCAATCCTGCGGTTTTGTGCCCAGCTCACAAGAAAGCAAGTTGAAGAAAGGAGCTCAGGGGCACTGTAATTCACAAACCTGCAGAGTTATAAATGACAGCTATCTTCCAAAGTATATTGAAGTAAGCCTGCGAAGGGGACTTGAAAGCGGGGCAGAATTTCAGGAAAACGATTGCAGGGGGTAGACTGGAATTGCCCTGAAAGCATAGGAAAAGAGGCACAACGACGACAATGATGCACTTGGCCAAAAAGGGCGTATGCGTTTTTCCTGAATATATTCAGGAAAAAACGCATACGCCCTTTTTGGCCAACCAAGCAAGCCTGTAAAGGAAATCTGCACTACAATGAAATCTCACTGCCCCCCGGGCAAAAGGGCCATCTGAAAAAAGTGTAAAATCCAGAAAGGTAGGACAGGATATGGAGAACAGGGAGCCTTGTTATGCTGATTGGCAGGATGTAAATTGCCAGCAGCCACCCTGGAGAAGTGTATGGTGTTTCCTGAAACACATAAGAAATAAAGCAACAAAGCCTATTCCAATTGCACTTATGGTCCTATTGCTTAGGGAAATTAAAATCAAAAACAGAGAGCCACCCCAATATTTGGGACGGCTGTGTTCACAAGAAGCTCGTCTACAATATCAGGTAAATATCCCAGAAAGCAAGAAATGGATAAAGACGTTGTGGCACGTACGTACAATGCAATATCACTCAGCAATAAAATCTGTGTCATCAGGCCCGTAGCGGCATAGTGAGTGGATGCAGGTACGGTGATTCTACGTGAACTACGTCACACAGAAAAAGAAACATCATAGGATATCACTAATACACGGAATGTAAACTTGACTACACATGAACTGAATTACAAAACAGAACAGGGTCTCAAATTTAGAAAACCAACTAGTGCTTGCTTATGGGGAAAGGTGCGTTGCGCTGCTGCATAAAACCAGAGACTGAAATTAGCACAGATAACTTTCCATAAGCCAAATATGTAATAGACAAGACCTACTCCTTGCTCAACGAAATGGACCCAACACCACATATTCAACGCCTAGGAATATACCTGACTAGGAAGAATCTTAAAACCCATGGATATATATGTCTCCGTAAGAGAATCAAGCGTGTGTACAGCAGCCGAAACGCAGCAGAGAAAATCCGATAAATCCCATTATCAAAATAAATTTCAAAAACAAAACACAAAGACAGTGAAATAGAGAGCAATTCTTAAATAATTCACTCGGGTCATGTGATGCAACCGGGATTTAACACATCTACACCCAGAGCTGGTTGAGACATAAGGCTGGACACTTCAGGCTGATAGCATTGGTGAGTTTCGGTGAGCAAATGCAGACCCTTTGAAGTCATACTGCATGGTACCTATTCCATGGGTCCCAACTCTCCATGTTCAAGGGATTCTTCCTCCAGCTTAAACATGCATGGGAAACGCAGAGTATCGTCCACCGTGTGATTGGGAAACGATTTAAAATGCATCTCAGTTTTCGTATCCTGGTCCTCGGGTTCACCATTCCAGATGCTTTACTAACACTCTCCCCACTTGGAGAGTCAGTGCCTTTAACCTCCTGTTTGGCACAGCTTGCAATTTCTGTGCAAGATGAACAGGAATAGGGAGAACCAATGAGAGACTAGCTATAGGTGTCTGCACGGGCAAATGTATCGCTCATTTCCCACCAGGAAGAGGAATAAACCAAAGGCTCAGCGTGCCCTGCCGGAAACAGATTAGGGCCTGAAGCAATCCTGCGGTTTTGTGCCCAGCTCACAAGAAAGCGAGTTGAAGAAAGGAGCTCAGGGGCACTGTAATTCACAAACCTGCAGAGTTATAAATGACAGCTATCCTCCAAAAATATATTGAAGTAAGCCTGCAAAGGGGACTTGAAAGCGGGGCAGAATTTCAGGAAAAGGATTGCAGGGGGTAGACTGGAATTGCCCTGAAAGCATAGGAAAAGAGGCACAACGTCGTCAATGATGCACTTGGCCAAAAAGGGCGTATGCGTTTTTTCCTGAATATATTCAGGAAAAAACGCATACGCACTTTTTGGCCAACCAAGCAAGCCTGTAAAGGAAATCTGCACTACAATGAAGTCTCACTGCACCCTGGGCAAAAGGGCCATCTGAAAAAAGTGTAAAATCCAGAAAGGTAGGACAGGATATGGAGAACAGGGAGCCTTGTTATGCTGATTGGCAGGATGTAAATTGCCAGCACCCACCCTGGAGAAGTGTATGGTGTTTCCTGAAACACGTAAGAAACAAAGCAACACAGCCTATGGCACTTCCACTTATGGTCCTATAGCTTACGGAAATTAAAATCAAAAACAGACAGCCACCCCAATATTTGGGACGGCTGTGTTCACAAGAAGCTCGTCTACAATATCAGGTAAATATCCCAGAAAGCAAGAAATGGATAAAGACGTTGTGGCACGTACGTACAATGCAATATCACTCAGCAATGAAATCTGTGTCATCAGGCCCGTAGCGGCATAGTGAGTGGATGCAGGTACGGTGATTCTACGTGAACTACGTCACACAGAAAAAGAAACATCATAGGATATCACTAATACACGGAATGTAAACTTGACTACACATGAACTGAATTACAAAACAGAACAGGGTCTCAAATTTAGAAAACCAACTAGTGCTTGCTTATGGGGAAAGGTGCGTTGTGCTGCTGCATAAAACCAGAGACTGAAATTAGCACAGATAACTTTCCATAAGCAAAATATGTAATAGACAAGACCTACTCCTTGCTCAACGAAATGGACCCAACACCACATATTCAACGCCTAGGAATATACCTGACTAGGAAGAATCTTAAAACCCATGGATATATATGTCTCCGTAAGAGAATCAAGCGTGTGTACAGCAGCCGAAACGCAGCAGAGAAAATCCGATAAATCCCATTATCAAAATAAATTTCAAAAACAAAACACAAAGACAGTGAAATAGAGAGCAATTCTTAAATAATTCACTCGGGGCATGTGATGCAACCGGGATTTAACACATCTACACCCAGAGCTGGTTGAGACATAAGGCTGGACACTTCAGGCTGATAGCATTGGTGAGTTTCGGTGAGCAAATGCAGACCCTTTAAAGTCATACTGCATGGTACCTCTTCCATGGGTCCCAACTCTCCAGGTTCAAGGGATTCTTCCTCCAGCTAAAACATGCATGGGAAACCCAGAGTATCGTCCACTTTGTGATTGGGAAACGATTTAAAATGCATCTCAGTTTTCCTATCCTGGTCCTCGGGTTCACCATTCCAGAGGCTTTACTAACACTCTCCCAGCTTGGAGAGTCACTGCCTTTAACCTCCTCTTTGGCACAGCTTGCAATTTCTGTGCAAGATGAACAGCAATAGGGAGAGTCAATGAGAGACTAGCTGTAGGTGTCTGCACGGGCAAATGTAACGCTCATTGCCCACCAGGAAGAGGAATTAACCAAAGGCTCAGCGTGCCCTGCCGGAAACAGATTAGGGCCTGAAGCAATCCTGCGGTTTTGTGCCCAGCTCACAAGAAAGCGAGTTGAAGAAATGAGCTCAGGGACACTGTAATTCACAAACCTGCAGAGTTATAAATGACAGCTATCCTCCAAAAATATATTGAAGTAAGCCTGCGAAGGGGACTTGAAAGCGGGGCAAAATTTCAGGAAAACGATTGCAGCGGGTAGACTGGAATTGCCCTGAAAGCATAGGAAAAGAGGCAGAACGTCGACAATGATGCACTTGGCCAAAAAGTGCGTATGCGTTTTTTCCTGAATATATTCAGGAAAAAACGCATACGCCCTTTTTGGCCAACCAAGCAAGCCTGTTAAGGAAATCTGCACTACAATGAAATCTCACTGCCCCCCGGGCAGAAGGGCCATCTGAAAAAAGTGTAAAATCCAGAAAGTTAGGACAGGATATGGAGAACAGGGAGCCTTGTTATGCTGATTGGCAGGATGTAAATTGTGAACAGCCACCCTGGAGAAGTGTATGGTGTTTCCTGAAACACGTAAGAAATAAAGCAACAAAGCCTATGGCAATTGCACTTATGGTCCTATTGCTTAGGGAAATTAAAATCAAAAACAGACAGCCACCCCAATATTTGGGACGGCTGTGTTCACAAGAAGCTCGTCTACAGTATCAAGTAATTATCCCAGAAAGCAAAAAATTGATAAAGAAGTTGTGGCACGTACGTACAATGCAATATACCTCAGCAATGAAATCTGTGTCATCAGGCCCATAGCGGCATAGTGAGTGGATGCAGGTACGGTGATTCTACGTGAACTACGTCACACAGAAAAAGAAACATCATAAGATATCACTAATACACGGAATGTAAACTTGACTACACATGAACTGAATTACAAAACAGAACACGGTCGCAAATTTAGAAAACCAACTAGTGCTTGCTTATGGGGAAAGGTGCCTTGGGGTGCTGCATAAAACCAGAGACTGAAATTAGCACAGATAACATTCGATAAGCCAAATATGTAATAGACAAGACCTACTCCTTGCTCAACGAAATGGACTCAACACCACATATTCAACGCCTAGGAATATACTTGACTAGGAAGAATATTAAAACCCATGGATTTATATGTCTCCGTAAGAGAATCAAGCGTGTGTACAGCAGCATAAACGCAGCAGTGAAAATCCGATAAATCCCATTATCAAAATAAATTTCAAAAACAAAACACAAAGACAGTGAAATAAAGAGCAATTCTTAAATAATTCACTCAGGGCATGTGATGCAACCGGGATTTAACACATCTACACCCAGAGCTGGTTGAGACATAAGGCTGGACACTTCAGGCTGATAGCATTGGTGAGTTTTGGTGAGCAAATACAGACCTCTTGAAGTCATATTGCATGGTACCCATTCCATGGGTCCCAACTCTCCAGGTTCAAGGGATTCTTCCTTCACCTAAAACATGCATGGGAATCCCAGAGTATGGTCCAACGTGTGATTGGGAAAGGATTTAAAATGCATCTCAATTTTGGTATCCTGGTCCTCAGGTTCACCATTACAGACGCTTTACTAACACTCTCCCCAATTGGAGAGTCAGTGCCTTTAATCTCCTGTTTGGCACAGTTTGCAATTTCTGCGCAAGATGAACAGGAATAGGGAGAACCAATGAGAGACTAGCTATAGGTGCCTGCACGGGCAAATGTAACGCTCATTTCCCACCAGGAAGAGGAATTAACCAAAGGCTCAATGTGCCCTGCCGGAAACAGATTAGGGCCTGAAGCAATCCTGCGGTTTTGTGCGCAGCTCACAAGAAAGCGAGTTGAAGAAAGGAGCTCAGGGGCACTGTAATTCACAAACCTGCAGAGTTATAAATGACAGCTATCCTCCAAAAATATATTGAAGTAAGCCTGCGAAGGGGACTTGAAAGCGGGGCGGAATTTCAGGAAAACGATTGCAGGGGGTAGACTGGAATTGCCCTGAAAGCATAGGAAAAGAGGCAGAACGTCGACAATGATGCACTTGGCCAAAAAGGGCGTATGCGTTTTTTCCTGAATATATTCAGGAAAAAACGCATACGCCCTTTTTGGCCAACCAAGCAAGCCTGTAAAGGAAATCTGCACTACAATGAAGTCTCACTGCCCCCCGGGCAAAAGGGCCATCTGAAATAAGTGTAAAATCCAGAAAGGTAGGACAGGATATGGAGAACAGGGAGCCTTGTTATGCTGATTGGCAGGATGTAAATTGTCCGCAGCCACCCTGGAGAAGTATATGGTGTTTCCTGAAACACGTAAGAAGCAAAGCAACCCAGCCTATGGCACTTCCACTTATGGTCCTATAGCTTACGGAAATTAAAATCAAAAACAGACAGCCACCCCAATATTTGGGACGGCTGTGTTCACAAGAAGCTCGTCTACAGTATCAAGTAATTATCCCAGAAAGCAAAAAATTGATAAAGAAGTTGTGGCACGTACGTACAATGCAATATACCTCAGCAATGAAATCTGTGTCATCAGGCCCATAGCGGCATAGTGAGTGGATGCAGGTACGGTGATTCTACGTGAACTACGTCACACAGAAAAAGAAACATCATAAGATATCACTAATACACGGAATGTAAACTTGACTACACATGAACTGAATTACAAAACAGAACACGGTCGCAAATTTAGAAAACCAACTAGTGCTTGCTTATGGGGAAAGGTGCCTTGGGGTGCTGCATAAAACCAGAGACTGAAATTAGCACAGATAACATTCGATAAGCCAAATATGTAATAGACAAGACCTACTCCTTGCTCAACGAAATGGACTCAACACCACATATTCAACGCCTAGTAATATACCTGACTAGGAAGAATCTTAAAACCCATGGATATATATGTCTCCGTAAGAGAATCAAGCGTGTGTACAGCAGCATAAACGCAGCAGTGAAAATCCGATAAATCCCATTATCAAAATAAATTTCAAAAACAAAACACAAAGACAGTGAAATAAAGAGCAATTCTTAAATAATTCACTCAGGGCATGTGATGCAACCGGGATTTAACACATCTACACCCAGAGCTGGTTGAGACATAAGGCTGGACACTTCAGGCTGATAGCATTGGTGAGTTTTGGTGAGCAAATACAGACCCCTTGAAGTTATACTGCATGGTACCCATTCCATGGGTCCCAACTCTCCAGGTTCAAGGGATTCTTCCTTCACCTAAAACATGCATGGGAAACCCAGAGTATGGTCCACTGTGTGATTGGGATAGGATTTAAAATGCATCTCTTTTTTGGTATCCTGGTCCTCGGGTTCACCATTCCAGACGCTTTACCAACACTCTCCCCACTTGGAGAGTCAGTGCCTTTAACCTCCTGTTTGGCACAGTTTGCAATTTCTGCGCAAGATGAACAGGAATAGGGAGAACCAATGATAGACTAGCTATAGGTGTCTGCACGGGCAAATGTAACGTTCATTTCCCACCAGGAAGAGAAATTAAACAAAATCTCAGCGTGCCCTGCCAGAAACAGATTAGGGCCTGAAACAATCCTGCGATTTTGTTCCCGCTCAAAAGAAAGCGAGTTGAAGAAAGGAGCTCAGGGACACTGTAATTCACAAAACTGCAGAGTTATAAATGACAGCTATCCTCCAAAAATATATTGAAGTAAGCCTGCGTAGGGGACTTGAAAGTGGGGCAGAATTTCAAGAAAACGATTGCAGGGGGTAGACTGGAATTGCCCTGAAACCATAGGAAAAGAGGCAGAACGTCGACAATGATGCACTTGGCCAAAAAGGGCGTATGCATTTTTTCCTGAATATATTCAGGAAAAAACGCATATGCTCTTTATGGCCAACCAAGCAAGCATGTAAAGGAAATCTGCACTACAATGAAGTCTCACTGCCCCCCGTTCAAAAGGGCCATCTTGAAAAAGAGTAAAATCCAGAAAGGCAGGACAGGGCATGGAGAACAGAGAGCCTTGTTATGATGATGGGTGTGATGTAAATTGCCAATAGACACTCTGGAGAAATATATGGTGTTTCCTGAATACCTATAAAACAAAGCAACAGAGCCAACGCGCTTCCACTTATTGTCCTATAGGTTAGGAAAATTAAGATCAAAAACACACATCCACCCCAAACTTTCGGACGGCTCTGTTTCCAAGAACCTCGTCTACGCTACAAGTTATATATGCCAAAAGGCGAAAAATAGACAAAGAAATTGCGGTACGTACGTACAATGGAATATCACCCAGCAAAGAAATCTATGTCATCAGGCCCGTAGCGGCATAATGACTGGATTCAGGTACGATGATAATACGTGAAATAAGTCACACAGAAAGAGAAACATCATAAGATGTCACTAATACAGGGAATGTAACCTTGGCTATACATGAACTGAATTATAAAAGAGAAGAGGGTCTCAAATTAAGAAGACCAAGTTATGCTTGCTTAATGGGAAAGGTGAGTTGGGGTTCTGCATAAAACCAGAGATTGAAATTAGCACAGATACCGTTCTAAAACCCAAATATGTAATAGAGAAGACCTATTCCTTGCTCAACGAAATGGACTCGACACCCCATATTCAACGCCTAGGAATATACCTGAC
The DNA here is from genome assembly GCF_963924675.1 of Phocoena phocoena. Classification (NCBI taxonomy): domain Eukaryota; kingdom Metazoa; phylum Chordata; class Mammalia; order Artiodactyla; family Phocoenidae; genus Phocoena; species Phocoena phocoena. The sequence continues at coordinate 171,046 of NW_027077358.1, read as the reverse complement.
TAGGAAAATTCTTAAAACACATGGATTTATATGTCTCTGTAAGAGAATCAAGCGTGTGTACAGCGGCATAACTTCAGCAGTGAAAATCCGAAAAATCTCATTATCAAAATAAATTTCAAAAACAAACACAATGACAGTGCAGTAGAGAGCAATCCTTAAATAATTCACTCAGGGCTTCTCATGCAACCTGGATTTACCACATCTACACCCAGAGCTGGTTGAGACATAAGGCTGGACACTTCGGGCTGAGAGCATTGGTGACGTTCGGTGCGCAAATGCAGACCCTTTGTAGTCATACTGCATAGTACCCATTCCATGGGTCCCAACACTCCAGGTTCAAGGGATACTTCCTTCAGCTAAAACATGAATGAGAAAACCAGAGTATGGTCCACAGTATGACTGGGAAATGTTTTTAAACGCATCTCAGTTTTTATCCCCTGGTACTTGTGTTAACTATTCCAGATGCTTGACTAACACTCTCCCCACTTGGAGAGTCAGTGTCTTTAACCTCCTGTTTGGCAGAGTTCGAAATTTCTGTGCAAGATGAACAGTAATAGGGAGAACCAATCAGAGACTAGCCGTAGGTGCCTGCTCGGGCAAATGTAATGCTCATTTCACACCAGGAAGAGGAATTAACCAAAGGCTCAACATGCCATGTCAGAGCCAGAGTAGCACCTGAAGCAATCCTCCAGATTTTCAGCCAGCTGCAAGAAAGCGAGTTGAAGAAAGGAGCTCGGGGGCACTGTAATTCACAAACCTGCAGAGTTATAAATCACAGTTATCGTCCAAAAATATACTGAAGTAAGTCTGTGAAGAGGACTTGAAAGCGGGGCAGAATTTCAGGAAAAGGATTTCAGGGCGTAGAGCGCAATTTCATTTAAAGCATAGGAAGGGCTTCCCTGGTGGCGCAGTGGTTGAGAGTCCGTCTGCCAATGCAGGGGACACGGGTTCGTGCCCCGGTCCGGGAAGATCCCACATGCCACGGAGTGCCTGGGCTCGTGAGCCATAGCCGCTGAGCCTGCGTGTCCGGAACCTGTGCTGTGCAGCGGGAGAGGCCACAACAGTGAGAGGCCCGCGTACCGCAAAAAAAAAAAAAAAAAAAAAAAAAGCATAGGAAAAGAGGCAGAACGTCGACAATGATGCACTTGGCCAAAAAGGGCGTATGCATTTTGTCCTGAATATATTCAGGAAAACACGCATACGCCCTCTTCGGCCAACCAAGCAATCCTGTAAAGGAAATTTGCATTTCAATGAAGTCTCACTGTCCCCCGGTCAAAAGAGCCATCTGGAAAAAGTGTAATATCCAGAAAGGCAGGACAGGCCATTGAGAACAGGGAGCCTTGTTATGCTGATGGTCGGGATGTAAATTGCCAACAGCCACTCTGGAGAAGTGTATGGTGTTTCCTGAAACACGTAAGAAACGAAGCAACACAGCCTATGGCACTTAAACTTATGGTCCTATAGATTAGGGAAATTAAAATGAAAAACACACAGCCACCCCAAGGTTTGGGACGGCTCTTTCTACAAGAACCTTGTCTATGGTACAAGTTAAATATCCCAGAAAGCGAAAAATGGATAAAGAAGTTGTGGTACGTACGTACAATGGAACATCACTCAGCAATGAAATCTATGTCATCAGGCCGTAGCGGCATACTGAGTGGATTCAGGTACGGTGATTCTACGTGAAATAAGTCACACAGAAAAAGAAACATCATAAGATATCACTAATACACGGGATATAAACTTGACTACACATTAACTGAATTGCAATAGAGAACAGGGTCTCAACTTTAGAAAACCAACTTGTGCTTGCTTATGGGGAAAGGTGAGTTGCGGTGCTGCATAAAGCCAGAGATTAAAATTAGCACAGATACCGTTCCGTAAGCCAAATATGTTATAGACAAGACCTAATCTTTGCTCAAGGAGATGGACTTAGCACCACATATTCAACGCTTAGGAATACAACTGACTGGGAAGAATCTTAAAACCCATGAATTTATATGTCTCCGTAAGAGAATCAAGTGTGTGTACAGCAGCATAAATGCAGCAGTGAAAATCCGATAAAACCCATTATCAAAATAAATTTCAATAACAAATCACAAGGACAGTGAAATAGAGAGCAATTCTTAAATATTTCACTCAGTGCTTGTGATGCAACCTGGATTTACCACATGTACAACCAGAGTTGGGTGAGACATAGGGCTGGACACTTCGGGCTGATAGCATTGGTGAGTTTCGGTGAGCAAATGCAGACCATCTGAAATCATACTGCATGGTACCCATTCCAAGAGTCCCAACTCTCCAGGTTCAAGGGATTCTTCCTTCAGGTAAAACATGCATGGGAAACACAGAGTATGGTCCACCGTGTGATTGGGAAACGTTTTTAAATGCATCTCAGTTTTCGTCCCCTGGTATTCGTGTTCACCATTCCAGACGCTTTACTAACACTCTCCCCACTTGGAGAGTCAGTGCCTTTAACCTCCTGTTTGGCACAGCTTGCAATTTCTGCGCAAGATGAACAAGAATAGGGAGAACCAATTATAGACTAGCTGTAGGTGTCTGCACGGGTAAATGTAACGCTCATTTCCCACCAGGAAGAGGAATTAACCAAAGGCTCAGCGTGCCCTGCCGGAACCAGATTAGGTCTTGAAGAAATTCTGTGGTGTTGTGCCCAGCTCACAAGATAGTGAGTTGAAGAAAGGAGTTCAAGGGCCCTGTAATTCACAGACCTGCAGAGTTATAAATGACAGCTATCGTCCAAAATTATATTGAAGTAAGCCTGCGAAGAGGACTTGAAAGCGGGGCAGAATTTCAGGAAAACAATTTCAGGGGATAGACTGGAATTGCACTTAAAGCATAGGATAAGAGTCAGAACGTCGACAATGATGTACTTGGCCAAAAAGGACATATGCGTTTTATCCAGAGCCCTCATTAACGAGAGTAGGATGCTCCCAGCATGCTCCAGGGGCCAACAGAGTCCCCACATCGCCAAGGTGGCATGAGGCAGTCAGGCAGGATTGACCTCACATAAGAGGGCACACCTCACAGAAGTTTAAGTTACCCAGCCAGGATCAGACTCTCACCGGAGGGCCCACATCACCAAGGGGATGGGAACCAGGTAGGAGTGTCCTCACACCCATGAGGCCACAAAATCGAAGTTGAGGTACCCAGAATATGTGGCCTCAAACCAGAGGACCCACATCACCATGGGTCTCGATGTGAGGCAGGCAGGTTTAACCTTAAAACACATGGCCCATTGTATAAAAAAGGTGAGGAATACAGCAGTTGGAGCTTCCCAGCAGGCAGCCCAGATCACCATGGCTATGGGATCCAGGCCACAGTGAACTCACAGCAGAGGGCCCTCATCATGAAACTGTGAGCAACCCAGGCATTGGGAACTCAGAGCAGAAGGCCCACATTCCCATGGGGTTGGGAACCTTGCAGGAGTGTACTCGCACCACAGGGCGCACATCAAAAAATTTTGGGAGCCCAGGAGTTAAGGCCTGACGCCAGAGAGCCCTCATTACCGAGGGGAGGAGACTCCCAGCAGTCACTAACACCCACCTGAGGTACAACGTCCCCAAGGTGACGAGTGCCAGTCAGGCAGGAGTGACCTCACAGCAGAGGGCCTACCTCACAGAAGGGTGAGGAGCCTAGCCAGAATAAGACTCTCACCAGAGTGCCCACATGACCAAGGGGATACGATCCAGGCAGGAGTGTCCTCACACCAGTGTAGCAACATCATAGAAAGGTGAGGAACCCAGCACATGTGGCCTAAACCAGAGAACCCACATCTCAAATGGGCTCAGAGTGAGGCAGGCAGGAGTAGCCTCACAACTCAGAGCCCATAGAATAAAAAAGTTGAGGAATCCAGGTGGGAACCTCCCAGCAGGCGGCCCAGAGCACCCAATCTATGTGATCCAGGCCTCAGTAAACTCACAGCAGAGGACCCACAACATGAAACTGTGAGCAACCCAGCCTTTGGGACTTCACAGTAGAAGGCCCAAACCCCATGGGGATGGGAACCTGGCAGGAGTGTCATCGCACCAGTGGGCACACATCAGAAAATGTGGGGAGCCCAGTACTTAGGGCCTGACGCCAGAGGACCCTCATCACCGAGGGGAGGAGGCTCCCAGCATGTTCCAACTGCAACCGAGGGCCCATGTGGCCAAGGCAACGTGAGGCCAGGCAGGAGTGACCTCACAGCAGAGGGCCTTCCTCCCAGAAGTGTGATGAATCCAGCCAGGATCTGACTCTCAGCAGAGGGCCCACATCACCAAGGGGATGGGAACCAGGCAGGAGTGTCCTCACACCCATGGGGCCACATCATCGAAAGTTGAGGTACTCAGAACATGTGGCCTCAAACCAGAGGACCCACATCACCATGGGTCTCGGAGTGAGGCAGGCAGGATTAACCTCACAACACATGACCCATTGTATATAAAAGGTGAGGAATCCAGCAGTTGGAACTTCCCAGGAGGCGGCCCAGAGGACCGAGGCTATCGGATCCAGGCCACAGTGAACTCACAGCAGAGGGCCCTCATCGTGATACTGTAAGCAACCCAGCCGTTGTGACCTCAGAGTACAAGGCCCACATCCCCATGGGGAAGGGAACCAAGCAGGAGTGTCATCGCACCAGTGGGCACACATCAAAAAATATGGGGAGCCCAGCAGTTAGAGCCGGATGCCAGAGGACCCTCATCACTGAGGAGAGGAGGCTCCCAGCAGGCTCCAAATGCCACCAGAGGGCCGACGTCACAAAGGCAATGGGAGCAAGCTAGACAGGAGTTACCTCACAGCACAGGGCCCACCTCACAGAAGGGTGAAGAACCCATCCAGGATAAGAATCTCACCAGAGAGCCCACATCACCAAGCGGATCGGAACAACGCAGGAGTACCCTCACACCATTGTGGCCACATTATCAAAAGGTGAGGAACCCAGAACATGTGGCTAAACCAGAGGACCCACAATTCAAAGGGGCTCAGAGTGAGGCAGTCAGGAGAAGCCTCACAACACAAGGCCCATAGAATAAAAAAGCTGAGTAATCCAGCAGTTTGAACCTCCCAACAGGTGGCCCAGAGCACCCAGTCTATGGGATCCAGGCTGCAGTGAACTCACAGCAGAGGGCCCACATCATGAAACTGTGAGCAACCCAGATAGTAGGACCTCAGAGCAGAAGGCCCACAACCCCATGGGGATGGGAACCTCACAGGAGTGTCCTCGCATCACTTAGCATGTATCCGAAAATGTGGGAACCCAGCTGTTAGGGCCTGATGCCACAAGGCCCTCATCACCGAGGGGAGGAGGCTACCAGCAGGCTGCAATTTCCACCAGACGGCCGATGTTGCCAAGGAGGTGTGTGCCAGCCAGGCAGGAATGACCACAGAGCAGACGGCCCACCTCACAGAAGTGTGAGGAACCCAAACAGGATCAGACTCTCACCAGAGGGCACACATCACCAAGGGGATTGAAACCAGGCAGGAGTGTCCTCAAACCAGTGGGGCCACATCAGTGAAAGATGAGGAACACAACACACGTGGCCTCAAACAAGGGGACACACATCACGAAGGGGCTGGGAGTGAGGCATGCAGGAGGAGATTCACAACAGAGGGCCCATAGAATAAAAAAGGTGAGGAATCCAGGAGTTGGAAACTCCAGGCAGGTGGTCCAGAGCACCGACGCTATGGGATACAGAACAGAGTGAATACACAGCAAAGGGCCCACGTCATGAAACTGTGAACAGCCCAGCCGTTGGGACCACAGAACAGAAGTCCCACATGCCCATGGGGATGGGAACCTGTGAGGAGTGTCCTCGCACCACTGGGCACACATCAGAAAATGTGTGGAGCCCAGCACTTAGGGCCTGACACCAGAGGGCCCTCATCACTGAGGGGAGGAGGCCCCAGCATGCTCCAACTGCCACCAGAGTGCCCATGTCGCCAAGGCGACGTGTGCCAGCCAGGCAGGATTGACCTCACAGCAGAGGGCGCACATCATGAAAGTGTGAGCAACCCAGCCGTTGGGAGCTCAGAATAGAAGGCCCACAACCCCATGGCGATGGGAACCTGGCAGGAGTGTCATCACACCATTAGGCGCACATCTGAAAATGTGGGGAGCCCAGCAGTTAGGGCCTGACGCCACTGGGTCCTCATCACCGAGGGGAAGAGGCTTCCAGCACGCTCCATCTGCAACCAGTGGACCCATGTGGCCAAGGCAACGTGTGCCAGCCAGGCAGGAGTGACCTCACAGCAGAGGTCCCACCTCCCTGAAGTTTGAGGAGTTCAGCCAAGGTCAGACTCTCAGCAGAGGGCCCACATCACCAAGGGGATGGGAACCAGGCAGGAGTGTCCTCACACCAGTGGGGCCACATCATCGAAAAGTGAGGGACCCAGCACATGTGGCCTCAAACCAGAGGACACACATCACCATGGGGCTCGGAGTGAGGAAGGCAGGAGGAGTCTCACAACACAGGGCCCATAGAATAAAAATGGTGAGGAATCCCGCAGTTGGAAACTCCAAGCAGGTGGCACAGAGCACCGAGGCTATGGGATCCATGCCGGAGTGAACTCACAGCAGAGGGCCCACATTCTGACACTGTGAGCAAGCCAGCCGTTGGGACCTCAGAGCAGAAAGCCCACATCCCCATGGGGATGGGAACCTGGCGGGAGTGTTGTCGCACCACAGGGCACACCTCAGAAAATTTGTGGATCCCAGGACTTAGGGCCTGACAGCAGAGGGCCCTCATCACTGAGGGGAGGAGGTTCCCAGCAGGCTCCAAATGCCACCAGAGACCTGACGTCACCAAGGCAATGCGAGCTAGCCAGGCAGGATTGACGTCACAGCAGAAGGCCCACCTCACAGAATGGTGAGGAACCCAGCCAGGATCAGACTCTCACTGGAGGGCCCACATCACCAAGGGGATGGGAACCAGGAAGGAGTGTCCTCACACCAGTGGGGCCACATTATCGAAAGGTGAGGGACCCAGCACACGAGGATTCAAACAAAAGGATACACATCACCAAGGGGCTGGGTGTGAGGCAGGAAGGAGGAGCCTCAAAACAGGCGTGCATTGAATAAAAAAGGTGAGGAATCCCACAGTTGGAACCTCCCATCAGGCACCAGGAGCAGCGAGTCTATGGGGTCCAAGCCATAGTGAAGTCACACCAGAGGGCCTTCAACATGAAACTGTGAGCAACCCAGCAGTTGGGACCTCAGAGCAGAAAGCCCACATCCCCATGGGGATGGGACACTGGCAGGAGTGTACTCGCACTACAGGGCGCACATCAGAAACTTCTGGAAGCCCATGAGTTAGGGCCTGATGCCAGAGGGTCCTCATTACCGAGGGGAGGAGACTCCTAACAGGCACCAACTCCCAACTGAGGGCCCACATCGCCAAGGTGACGTGTGCCAGCCAGGCAGGAGTGACCTCACAGCAGCGGGCCCACCTCCCAGAAGTGTGAGGAATGCAGCCAGGATCAGACTCTCAACAGAGGGCCCACATCACCAAGGGGATGGGAACCAGGCAGGAGTGTCCTCACACCAGTGGGGCCACATCAATAAAGGTGAGGAAACTGGCACATGTGGCCTCAAACCAGAGGACCTACATCAAAAAGGGGCTGGGAGTGAGGCAGGCAGGAGGAACCTGAAAACAGAGGGCCCAAAGAATAAAAAAGGTGGGAATCCAGCAGTTGGAACCTACCAGGAGGCGGCTCAGAGCACAGAGTCTATGGGATCTAGGCCTGAGTGAACTAACACCAGAGAGCCAACATCATTAAACTGTGAACAACACAGGCGTTGGGACCTTAGAGCAGAAGGCCCACATGCCCATGGGAATGGGAACCTGGCAGGAGTGCCCTCGCACCACTTAGCACATATCAGAAAATGTGGGAACCCAGCAGTTAGGTCCTGATGCCAGAGTGCCTCATCACAGAGGGGACGAGGCTCCCATCAGGCTCCAACTGCCACCCGAGGGCCGAAGTCACCAAAGCGGTGTGTGCCAGCCAGGCAGGAGTGACCTCAGAGAAGAGGGCCCACCTCACAGAAGTGTGAGCAAACCAACCAGGCTCAGACTCTCACCAGAGGGCCCACATCACCAAGGGGCTGGGAGTGAGGCAGATGTCTGGACGGGCACATTTAACTATAATTTCCCACCAGGAAGAGGAAAAAACCAAAGGGTCAGAGTGCCGTGCCGGACCCTGATTATGGCCTGAAGGAAACCTGCGGTTTTGTGGCCAGCTTACAAGGAAGTGAGTTAAGAAAGGAAATCACGGGCACTGTAATTCACACACCTGCAGAGTTATAAATGACAGCTATTGGCAAAAATATATTGAAGTAAGTCTGCGAAGAGGACTTGTAAACGAGGCAGAATTGCAGGAATCATATTTCAGGAGGTAGATCGGATTTGCATTTAAAGCATATGAAATGCAGCAGATCTTTGACAGTGATGCACTTGGACAAAAAGTGCATATACATTTTTTCCTGATTATATTCAGGAAAAAAACGCATATGCCCTTTTTGGCCAACCAAGCACTCGAGCAATGGAAATCTGCACTAAAATGAAGTCTCATTTCCCATTCGTCAAAAGGGCCATCTGAAAAACGTGTAAAATCCAGAAAGGCAGGACAGGCCATGGAGAACAGGGAGCCTTGTTATGCTGATGGGCGGGATGTAAATTGCCAACAGACACTCTGGAGATGCTTATGGTGTATCCTGAAACATCTAAAAAACAAAGCTATAGAGCCTAGGGCACTTCCATTTATGGCCCTATAGCTTAGGAATATTAAAATCAACAAGACACAGCCAACACAAAATTTAAGGCTGCTGTGTTTACAAGAATCTCGAGTCCAGTACAAATTAAATATCCCCGAAAGAAATAAATGGATAAAGAATTTGTGCTACTTACGTACATCGGAATATCACTCAGCAACGAAATCAATGTCATCAGGCCTGTAGCAGCAAATTGAGTGGATTTAATTATGATGATTCTAAGAGATATATGTTGCATAGAGAAAGATAATTATCATAAGATATCACTAATAGAGGGCGTGTAAACTTGGCTACACATAAACTGAATTACAAAACCGAACAGTCTCACATTTAGATAAACACTTATGCTTGCTTAAGGGGAAAGTTGAGTTGGGGTGCTGTATAAAACCAGAGATTGAAATTAGCACACATACCGTTCCATAAGCCAAATATGTAATAGACAAGACCTACTCTTTGCTCAACGAAATGGACCCATCCATGGTGTATCATCTCACACCTGTTAGAATGGGCATCATCAGAAAATCTACAAACAACAAATGCTGGAGAGGGTGTGGACATAAGGAACCCTCTTCCACTATTGTTGGGAATGTAAATTGATACAGTCACTGTGGAGAGCATTATGGAGTTTCTTATAAAACTAACGATAGAATTACCATATGATACAGCAATCCCACTACTGGGCATATACCCAGACAGAACCATAAATCAAAAAGAGACATTCACCGCAATGTTCATTGCATCACTATTTACAATATCCAGGTAATGGAAGCAACCTAAATGCCCACAGACAGACGAATGCATAAAGATGTGGTACATATATAAAATGGAATATTACTAAGCCATAAAAAGGAATGAAATTGGGTCATTTGTAGAGACGTTGATGGACCTAGAGACTGTCATACAGAGTGAAGTAAGTCAGAAAGTGAAAAACAAAACAAATCTTGTATATTAATGCATATATGTGGAACGTAAAAAAATTGTACAGATGAACCGTTTTGCAAGGCAGAAATAGAGCAACAGATGTAGACAACAAACACATGGACACCAAGGGAGGAAAGCTGTTGCGGGGGTGGTGGTGGGAGGAGTTGAGAGATTGGGATTGGCATGTATACATTTATATGTATAAAATAGATAACCAATAAGAACCTGCTCTACAAAAAATAAAATAAAATTAAAAAAAGTAAAACAGAAAAAATATTCTGCCCTTCACATACATGTATTTATATGAATAAATTATTTCCATGCATATATCTGTAAATACAGAAAAGAGGAATAAAATCTACCTTGAACCAAAAATGGTAAAAAGAAAAATGAAAACAGAACCCACCAGTTACACAGAGGAAAATCATATCAGGGCACTTGCTCCAGTTGTAAACAATTCTGAAGTTGGTCAGTGGTGGGGAATCATCTCCCATTCAGCCAGCAGGCCCCACGCAACAAGCGTCCTCATCCAAAGCTAAGGGACCATGCCGAGGCATCTGTGAGTAAACATGGGCCGAGCCCCAGGCCAGCTGCTGCTGCAATGTTCCCACCCTTCCCAGGTAAAACACCTGAATATGTACAAGGACTTGAAAGCCTAGAGGAAGGGCCATGGAACCACATGAGCGACAGCATGCCAGCCGACTTGGTGCCTGCAGGTCAGCCAGGATGGTCCTGGCCCTGGGTGCTCTTCTGGAAGCTTTCCATTTCCCTGCCTGAGATACCCCTGCTGTCCCGGCCCCCACTGCATTCTTCCTTCCTCACCTCTGCCCAGGGAGAAATTCCAGCGGCAGCTATGGGTGACACATCCTCTTCTTTAGCAGGTGGCATCTTGGCAACTGCTGCAGAAAGTCCAGCAGAGCCCCACTCACACTGGGACACCCACAAAGCCGTGGCCTCTCACTCCCTCCCACCAGCCCAGCCCCGAGACTGCTGACAGGGCAGAGAAACTGGCGTCAGGCACAGCTGCAGGGGCTCTTGCTACCTGGGGCGGTATTTATATTGATCTGAACCCAGGCACACCTGGGGAGGGCTGGCCGGCACGGTCAGGCTTCCCAGGCCAGCCAATAATCACCCCTCAGGGGCTCACAGTTGCAGAAAATGGAACTTGCTGAATCGGCCAGCTCCAAGGAACAGGTGTGGGCTCCTGAGAGTCAGGATAGACAAGGGGCTGCAGCTCTGGCTTGTTTTCTAATCATATTATCTGGCCCGTGAGTGGGAGACAACTTCAAGAAAACCCTCTCCTAATGAGAGGAACCCAGGTGTCAGGGAGAGGATGGGTGGGTGGTGGGTGGAGACAGAGGCCTGGTGCCCCGGGTGCAGTGGAAGTCTCTGGAAGACCAGGTGGAGGGAGGCCGCACAGAGTGATGCCCAGGGTCACAGAACTGTTGGAGCTGCTGTTTGTTAGTTCAAGTCCTGCTCTGAGGTGCTCTGTGTCAGATCTGAGCAACAGGTGAGCTGGGAGTGCTCTGCAATGAGGGCTATGTGCACGGTTCCTGTGTGCCCAGCCCTGCCACGGTACCTGCAAGGGTAGCTCTGTATCCTGGGAGGGGACTGACCACGAGAGCCCCATGGGCTGCAGGGGACTTGCCCAGGGAACCCCATGTCCTGGGAGGGGCCTGACCACGAGAGCCCCGTGGGCTGCGGTGGGGATGGGGTACCTGCTCGGGTGAGCTCCATATCCTGCGATTGGCCTGACCTCGATAGCCCCATGGGCTGCTGGAGTCCTGGTAAAAGATGTAAGGACAGTCAGTGAAGCCACCGAGGATATACCTCCAGTAGTTCCTAAATCCTACAGCCTGCTGGTCATTTTACCAACCACCAGGACTTGGTATTCTGTATTAGTCTTCAATGATGCCTTCTTCTGTATTCCATTAGTCTCAGAGTCACAAGACATTTTGGCTTGTGAGTGGCAGGACTCAACATACAACTAAAACAATACTTCCAGGCCATCTTGCACCAAGGGTTCAAAAATTCCCACAGCATCTTTGGGGAAAGCTCAGCTAAAGACCTAAAAGTTCTACCTCTGGAAAAGGAAACACTCCTTCAATATGCAGACGACATTCTGATCATCAGCCGTACTAAGGAGGCCTCTGAACTACCAAGCCAATAAAGGATAGAAGTTGTCCAAGAAGAAGCTCAGATAGCACAGACTACAGTGACCTGCCTGGGCTTCATTCTCACAGAAGGTTGGAGAAGCCCATCCCAGGAAAGGGAAGAAACAATTTACAGCCTTACCCCTTTCTAAAACTAGAAGACAGCTTAGGGGTTCCTGGGGAGGCCAGGGTTTGCTGCTTCTGGATCCCTAACTACAGTCTACTAGCTGGGCCTCTATATGAAACACTGAAAGGAAAAGTTGATGATCCTTTTCAATAGAATCCAGAAGTGGCCTTTCAAGAATGGAAAGAGCAGTCAATTCAGACCCTTGCCCTGGAACTCCCTAATTTAGCTAAACCCTTTGACCTTTACATTCCTGGTGAAAGGTGAATCGCCATTGGAGTATTAGTGTAAAAGCTGGGACCACTTGAAATGGAACAATGCAAGAATGCCATCCAGGTAGGATAAACTACGGTCACCAAGGGACTTGGCCCACTGCCACATCTGGCCAAGATACTGGCAGTATCTAAAAACCTGGAAATCAGCAGCCCAAAAGGCCACCTCCCTCCTAAGGGTAAAGGACCCCACGTGGTGTTCCTAACACCCAACCATGCCCTCAAGTTGCAGGGTTTGCTCCGTGGGCACACTGACCTCGAGTGTGGAGGCCCTCCAACTCCAACCTCCAGAGAGATAACCGGGAGCAACGGGGCACCATGACAACTCGTTTGATCATCATTTGACCTGGAGTTTCTCTCATAAAACAACAAGAGTGTGTCTCAAAAGAGTAGACTACTGCTTGCAGGACTTACTGCACCCGGAGGGGAGCTAATAATCTTGGCGGGGGAACCGTATATCACGCTGTCACCATAGAAAAGCCTACAGACACCGTGATGATGGTGGCCAATAAGACCGGCTGGACTCCTGTTTACTTCAAAAGGCTGTTGACTCAGTGGCCATCATGGTCCTTCATCACCACTGACCCTGGACTGTCTGGGAGTTGAGCGGGCAGGGTCCTGACACCTGGTGCTGTTTTTACGTTAATTCAGGGGCCTAATTGAAGAAAGTGCAGACTACTGGTCAGAGCATCTAGGCTGGCAGAAACGGTCAGCCTAAGGTGGCCCAACAAATGTGGGGCGGGGTGAAACTGGACCTCACAGCGTCACTGCACATCTCCTTCCTGGACCCTTAAAGGTCATTAGAATCTATAACACTTCCAATACTGGTGCTCAGGCAGACGAGCACGGAGGCAGGAGACCTGGGGACAATCAACGTCACCTGGAGACTGCTGGGAAGAAGTTCTGACCCTCGCCCACAAGTGTGAGGGCTCCTAACTCAGCACTGAGCAGTTACAGAAGAAAGGTCTGCACCCTCAGCACTCCAAGAATGAGGAAGGGGACAAAAGGCAGAAGAGAGGTTTGTCCCAGGCAAAGCCCCTTAAAAATCCCTGGGAGATAAAAATAGAATCTGGGCAATATAATAAAGTCTAACCATTTTTATCCTTTGTGCTTTGTCTAATTTCACGTGCTCCTAGGGTCCCGCATACAGAGGTTCCACACCCGGCACTTCAGACCAGATTTCCTAGTGCAGAATGGCTGGGTCGACACATCAGCTCCTGGGGCCCAGTGCAGACTCTGCGATATAGAGCCTGAGCTGTAGCCAACAGGGCCGTCGAGAGTTCCACCGCTTCCCTCCCACTGACTCTGACAGGATCTCTACACAGCAGCCCAGCCCACAGCCCACAGGGTAGCACATGCTCTCACCTCTCCATTCTCTGATCAAAATATAAAGTTTCCTTTGCTTCTGAACCAAACTCAGTCTCAATCTGTTGGCTCCAGTGACACTGGGCAGGGTGACACTTGTTGGGGTCCACTCTGGAGGATCAGTAACAGAAATTGAGAACATTGTAACTTTAATGAACAGATGTGTGAGCCATACTGTAATTAACAGAGAACAGTGTATAAGATGTTATACACTGTTAGAAATAAGATGTTTCTAACACTTCCATTTGATATTTCCATCACTTTCTTATAAGCAAGTTCAGTGAAAATGTTTGTCTTATGTGTCAGGTCAATATTAGAGAAACGAAGTGATTTCTTTCCAAGCATGTACATCTAATAATCTTGCTTAAAGCTTCAATCTTGTTTTAAATGCTTTTCCATTGAAAATGATACCTCTCTTTCAGCTTCCCCATTTCTGAGAAGTATAAAATCTTATAATTTATTATTACCAAAGGGGAAAGGGTGGGAGGAGGGATAAATTAACAGTTTGGGATTAACACATACACAATGCTATGTATAAAATCGATCATCAACAAGGAACTACTGTATAGCACAGGGAACTACACTCAATATTTTGCAATAACCTATAAGGGGAAATGATCTGAAAAAGAATAGATATTTTTATTGACATCATCTATCACTGACAGTTAAAATAGAACCTAAGGGAAGCCGGTGGTGAGTGTTTCTGACCCTGAAGACTTCAATCATCTAAAGTTTGGACTCTGCCTACTTCCCAAGGCCCTTAATGAACATATGCGTAGCCGTAGCTTAAAAAATCCCCCAGTTTGGGTTGCGGAGAGACACTGATTTTGAAAAAGCCCTGGTGTTCTCCTCACATGAATGGGACCCTTCCTACAGCTAAAACATGCCTGTCACACACAGAGGATGGTATACCGTCTGATCAGGAAGAGTTTGGAAAAGGAATCTCATCTCCTCATCACCTGGTGCTCGGGTTCACCCCTCCAGAGTCTTTACTAACAGTCTCCCCACTTGGAGATGTCAGCACTGTCAACATCCTGTTGTGCACAGTTTGGAATTTGTCCAGAGGATGAATCGGAAGGAGGAGGAACAATGAGAGACAAGTCCTAGGTGTTCAGACAGGCACATGTCACTCTAATTTCCAATCAGGAAGACGAATTAACCAAAGGCTAGGGTTGCCCATGGAAACAGAATAGGGCTTGAGGAAATCCCGCTGCTTTGTGGCCAGTTCCCATAAACACAAGTGGAAAAATGGAACTCAGGGGCACAAAATTCACGAAACTGCAGAGCTCAAAATATCTATCACTGAAAAATGTCTTGAGGAAGGTCAGAAAAAAGGACTTGTAAGCAACAGAGAATGGCAGGAAAGGGATTGGAAGAGGTAGAAAGGACTCGCCATTAAGCACAAGAAAAGGGGCTGAACATTGCCAACATTGCAGTTGGCCAAAAAGGGTGTATGCATCTTTTTCTGTATAAATTCAAGAAAAGGGCATACACATTTTTAGCCAACCAAACAGGTGGGCACTGGAAATCAATACTACAAAACACATCACTTTGCATCAGTCAGAAGAGCCGTCCTCATAAAGTGTAAACACCAGAAATGCAGGACAGGGCAAGGAGAAAAGGGAGCCCTGTGAGTCTTATAGTGGAAATGTATGTTGCCAACGTTCACTCTGGAGAAGTGTATTGTGTTTACTAAAGCATCTAAAAAATTAGCTACAGAGCACAGAGCACTTGCACTCATGGACGTATATCTTGGGAAAAACAAAAATGGGGAGGACACAGGCACGCCAAAGTTTACCGCCTCTCTGTTTAAAAGATCCTCGACTAGGATATAACATAAATGTCTCTGGAGGGAAAAAATGGATAGAGATGAGGTACTTAGGTAGAGTGGAATATTACTCAGCCCGGAAAATAATGAAATATTGCCATTTGTAACAACTCCAGAGGACTTAAGTATGATCATAAAAAGTCACAAAATACTAAAAGAAAAACACATAAGATATCACTAATACATGGAATATAAACTTGGCTACACATGCACTGAATTACAAAACAGAACAGGGTCTCAAATTAAGAAAACCAACTTATGCTTTCTTATGGTGAAAGGTGAGTTGGGGTGCTGCATAAAACCAGAGATTGAAATTAGCACAGATACCGTTCCAAAAGCCAAATATGTAATAGACAAGACCTACTCCTTGCTCAACGAAGTGGACTCAACACCACATATTCAACACTTAGGAATATACCTAACTGGTAACAACCTTAAAACCCATGGATTTATATGTCTCCATAAGAGAATCAAGCATGTGTACAGGGGCAAAAACGCAGCAGTGAAAATCCGATAAATCCCATTACCAAAATAAATTTTAAACACAAAACAAAATGACAGTGAAATAGACAAGAATTCTTAAATAATTCACTCAGGGCTTGTGATGCAACATGGATTTACCACATCGACACCCAGAGCTGGTGAGACATAGGGCTGGACACCTCGGGCTGATAGCATTGGTGAGAATTGGTGAGCAAATGCAGACCGTTTGAAGTCATACTGCATGATACCCATTCCATGGGTCCCAACTCTCCAGGTTTAAGCGAATCTTCCTTCAGCTAAAACATACATGGGAAACACAGAGTATGGTCCACCATGTGATTGAGAAAAGTTTTTAAATGCATCTCAGTTTTTGTCCCCTGGTATTCAGGTTCAACATTCCAGACGCTTTACTAACACTCTCCCCACTTGGAGAGTCAATGCCTTTAACCTCCTCTTTGGCACAGTTTGCGATTTCTGTGCAAGATGAAACGGAATAGGGAGAACCAAAGAGAGACTAGCTGTAGGTGTCTGCACAGGCAAATGTAATGCTCATTTCCTACAAGGAAGAAGAATTAGCCAAAGGCTCAGCGTGCCTGCCGGACCCAGATTAGGGCCTGAAGCAATCCTGTGGTTTTGCGGCCAGCTCACAAGAAAGCTAGCTGAAGAAAGGAGCTCAGGGGCACTGTAAATCACAAACCTACAGAGTTGTAAATGACAGCTATCTTCCAGAAATATATTGAAGTAAGCCTGCAAAGAGGACTTGAAAGTGGGGCAGAATTTAAGGAAAGCTATTTCAGGGGATAGACTGGTATTGCACTTAAAACATAGGAAAAGAGGCAGATCGTCGACAATGATGCACTCGGCCAAAAAGGGCGTATGCGTTTTTTCCTGAATATATTCAGGAAAAAACGCATACGCACTTTTTGGCCAACCAAGCAAGCCTATGAAGGAAATCTGCACTACAATGAAGTCTCACTGCCCCCCGGTCAAAAGGGCCATCAGAAAAAAGTGTAAAATCCAGAAAGGCAGGACAGGCCATGGAGAACAGGGAGCCTTGTTATGCTGATGGACGGGATGTAAATTGCCAACAGCCGCTCTGGAGACGTGTATGGTGTTTCCTGAAACACGTAAGAAACGAAGCAACACAGCCTATGGCACTTACACTTATGGTCCTATAGCTTAGGGAAATTAAAATCAAAAACACACAGCCACCCCAAGGTTTGGGACGGCTCTGTTTACAAGAACCTCGTCTACGGTACAAGTTAAATATCCCAGAAAGCGAAAAATGGATAAAGAAGTTGTGGTATCTACGTAAAATGGAATACCACTGAGCAATGAAATCTATGTCATCAGGCCCGTAGCAGCATAGTGGGTGGATTCGGGTACGGTGATTCTACGTGAAATAAGTCACACAGAAAGAGAAACATCATTAGATATGACTAATACACGGGATGTAAACTTGACTACACATGAACTGAAATACAATAGAGAACAGGGTCTCAAATTTATAAATACAACTTGTACTTGCTTATGGGGAAAGGTGAGTTGGGGTGCCGGATGAAACTAGAGATTTAAATTAGCACAGATACCGTTCCATAAGCCAAACTTCTAATAGACAAGACCTACCCATTGCTTAAAGAAATGGACTCAACACCACATATTCAACGCCTAGGAATATATCTGACTAGGAAGAAACTTAAAACCAATGGATTTATATGTCTCAGTAAGTGAATCAAATGTGTGTACAGACGGATAAACGCAGCAGTGAAAATCCGATAAATCCCAGTATCAAAATAAATTTCGAAAACAAAACACAATGACAGTGAAATACAGAGCAATTCTTAAATAATTCACTCAGGGCTTGTGATGCAACCTGGATTTACCACATCTACACCCAGAGCTGGGTGAAACATAAAGATGGATACTTCGGGATGATAGAATTGATGAGGTACAGTGAGCTAAGGCAGACCTTTTGGTCATACTGCATGGTACCCATTCCATGGGTCCCAACTCTCCAGGTACAAGGGATTCTTCCTTCAGCTAAAACATGCATGGGAAACCCAGAGCATGGTCCACCGTGTGATTCGGAAACGTTTCTAAATGCATCTCAGTTTTCGTCCCCTGGTATTCGGGTTCACCATTCCAGACGCTTTACTAACTCTCTCCCCACTTGGAGAGTCAGTGCCTTTAACCTGTTTGGCACAGCTTGCAATTTCTGCGCAAGATGAACAGGAATAGGGAGAACCAATAAGAGACTAGCTGTAGGTGTCAGCACTGGTAAATGTAACGCTCATTTCCCACCAGGAAGAGGAATTAACCAAAGGCTCAGCGTGCCCTGCCATAAACACATTAGGCCTTGAAGCAATAATGGGATTTGTTGCCCAGCTCACAAGAAAGCGAGTTGAAGAAAGGAGCTCAGGGGCACTGTAATTCACAAACCTGCAGAGTTATAAGTTATAGCTAACGTCCAATAATATATTGAAGTAAGCCTGCGAAGAGGACTTGAAAGCGGGGCAGAATTTCAGGAAAACGATTTCAGGGGGTAGACTGGAATTGCACTTAAAGCATAGGAAAAGAGGCAGAACGTCGACAATGATGCACTTGGCCAAAAAGGGCGTATGCGTTTTTTCCTGAATATATTCAGGAAAAAACGCATATGCTCTTTATGGCAAACCAAGCAAGCCTGTAAAGGAAATCTGCACTACATTGAAGTCTCACTACCCCCCGGTCAAAACGGCCATCTGAAAAAAGTGTAAAATCTAGAAAGGCAGGACAGGCCATGGAGAAGAAGGAGCATTGTTTTGCTGATGGGCGGGATGTAAATTGCCAACAGCCACTCTGGAGAAGTGTATGGTGTTTCCTGAAACACGTAAGAAACGAAACAACACAGCCTATGGCACTTACACTTATGGTCCTATAGCTTAGGGAAATTAAAATCAAAAACACACAGCCACCCCAAAGTTTGGGACGGCTCTGTTTACAAGAACCTCGTCTACGGTACAAGTTCAATATCCCAGAAAGCGAAAAATGGATAAAGAAGTTGTGGTACGTACGTACAATGGAATATCACTCAGCAATGAAATCTCTGACATCAGGCCCGAAGCGGCATACTGAGTGGCTTCAGGTACAGTGATACTACGTGAAATAAGTCACAGAGAAAAAGAAACATCATAAGATATGACTAATACACGAGATGTAAACTTGACTACACATGAACTGAATTACAATAGAGAACAGCGTTTCAAATTTAGAAAAACAACTTTCGCTTGCTTATGGGAAAAGGTGAGTTAGGGTGCCGCATAAAACCAGAGATTGAAATTAGCACAGACTCCGGCCCATATGCCAAATATATAATAGAAAAGACTTACACTAACCTTTACCCGAAGCCTTAACCTAACCCCTTCCCTAATCCTAACCCATACGCTAACACTAACCCATACCCTAACATGTACGCTCACCCTAAACCGTGATCGTACGGTAACCTGTCCCCTAAATCGTCCTCATCCCCTAACCCTAACCCTAACCATAACCCGTACCCTAAAACCTACACTCACCCTAAACCGTTGCTGTACCCTAAACTGTCACCTAAATCGTCCTCGTCCCCTAACCCTAACCCTAACCATAACCCTAAACCTAACCCTTACACGAAGTCTTATGCTAAACCGTCACCTAATCCTAAACCGTACGCTAACACTAACCCATACCCTAACACGTACGCTCAACCTACACGGTTGTCGTATCCTAATATGTATCGTAAACCATCCCCGTCCCCTAAACCTAACCCTAATCCTAACCCTTACCCGAAGCCTTCCACTAACACGTCCCCAATCCTAACACGTACGCTAACACTATCCCATACCCTAACACGTACGCTCAAACTAAACCGTTCTCCTACACTAACCTGTCCGCTAAACCGGCCCCGTCCCCTACCCCTAACCCTAACCCTAACCCTAAAACTAACCCTTACCCGAAACATTACACTTACCCGTCCCTTTATCCTAACCCGTAGGCTATCACTAACCCGTACTCTAACATGTACGCTCACCCTAAATGATGGTCGTACGCTAAACTGTCCCCAAACCGTCCCGGTCCCGTAACCCTAACCGTAATTCTATCTCTAACACTAACCCTTACCCGAAGCCTTACCCTAACCCGTCCCCTAATCCTAACCCGTATGCTAACACTAACCCGTACCCTAATATGTACGCTCACACTAAACAGTTGTCATACCCTAACCTGTCCCCTAAACCGTCCCGTCCCCTAACCCTAACCTTAACCTTAACCTAACCCTTACCCGAAGCCTTAAACTAACCCGTCCCCTAATCCTAACCCGTACGCTAACACTAACACGTACCCAAACATGTACGCTCACCCTAAACCGTTGTCGTACCCTAAACTGTCCCCTAAATGGTCCCCGTCCCATAACCCTAACCCTAGCCCTAACCCTAACACTAACCCTAACCCAAAAACTTACCCGAAGCCTTAACCTAACCCATCCCATAATCGTAACCCGTACGCTAACACTAACCCATATCCTAACACGTACGCTCACCCTAAACTGTTGTCGTACCCTAACCTGTCCCCAAAACCGTCCCCGTCACCTAAACCTAACAGTTATCCTAACACTTACCCGAAGGCTTAACCTAACCCGTCCCCTAATCCTAACCCGTACGCGAACAGTAACCCATACCCTAACATGTACGCTCACCCTAAACCGTTGTCGTACCCTAACCTGTCCCCTAAACTGTCCCCATCCACTAACCCTAACTCTAACCCTAATCCTACCCCTTACCCGAAGCCTTACCCTAAACCGTCCCCTAATACTAACCCGTACGCTAATACTAATCCATACCCTAACTTGTACGCTCACCCTAAACTGTTGTCATACGCTAACCTGTACCCTAAACCGTCCCCGTCCCCTAACCCTAAACCTAAACCTAACCCTAACCCTTACCTGAAGCCTTACCCTAACCCGTCCCCTAATCCTAAACCGTACGCTAACACTAACCCGTACCCTAACACGTACGCTCACCATAAAACGTTGTTGTACCCTAACCTGTACCCTAAACAGTCCCCGTCCCCTAACCCTAACACTAACCCTAACCCTAACCCTTACCCGAAGCCTTACACTAACCCGTCCCCTAATCCTAACCCGTACGCTAACACTAACCCGTACCCTAACACGTACGCTCAGCCTAAATCGTTGTCGTAACCTGACCTGTCCCCTAAACCGTCCCCGTCTTCTAACCCTAACCCTATCCCTAACCCGAAACCTAACCCTTACCCGAAGCCTTACCCTAACCCGTTCCCTAAACCTAACCCGTACACTAACACTAAACCGTACCCTAACAGGTACGCTCACCCTAAACCATTGTCGTACACTAACCTGTCCCCTAACCCGTCCCCGTCCCCTAACACTAACCCTAACCCTAACCCTAACCCTAAACCTTACGTGAAGCCTTACAATAAACCGTCCCCTAATCCTAACCTGTACGCTAACACTAACCCATAGCCTAACACGTATGCTCACCCTAAACCGTTGTCGTACACTAACCTGTCCCCTAAACCGTCCCCATCCCCTAACCCTAACCCTAAACCTAACCCTAACCCTCACCTTTACCCGAAGCCTTATCCAAAACCATCCCCTAGTCCTAACCCATACGCTAACACTAACCCTTACCCTAACACGTACGCTCACCCTAAACCGTTGTCGTACCCTGACCTGTCCCCTAAACCATCCCCGTTCCCTAACCCTAACCCTAACCCTAACCCTAAAACTAACCCTTACCCGAAGCTTTACACTTACCCATCCCTTTATCCTAACCCGTAGGCTATCACTAACCCGTACTCTAACATGTACGCTCACCCTAAACCATGGTCGTATGCTAAACTGTCCCCAAACCGTCCCGGTCCCCTAACCCTAACCCTAATTCTATCTCTAACACTAACCCTTACCTGAAGCCTTACCCTAACCCGTCCCCTAATACTAACCCGTATGCTAACACTAACCCGTACCCTAACACGTACGCTCACACTAAAACGTTGTCGTACCCTAACCTGTCCCCTAAACCGTCCCGTCCCCTAACCCTAACCTTAACCCTAAACCTAACCCTTACCCGAAGCCTTAAACTAACCCGTCCCCTAATCCTAACCAGTACGCTAACACTAACACGTACCCAAACATGTACGCTCACACTAAACCGTTGTCGTACCCTAAACTGTCCCCTAAACGGTCACCGTCCCATAACCCTAACCCTAGCCCTAACCCTAACACTAACCCTAACCCAAACACTTACCCGAAGCCTAAACCTAACCCATCCCATAAACCTAACCCGTACGTTAACACTAACCCATATCCTAACACGTACGCTCACCCTAAACCGTTGTTGTACCGTAACCTGTCCCCAAAACCGTCCCCGTCACCTAAACCTAACCCTTATCCTAACCCTTACCCGAAGGCTTAACCTAACCCGTCCTCTAGTCCTAACCCGTACACTAACAGTAACCCGTATCCTAACAGGTACGCTCACCCTAAACCGTTGTCGTACGCTAACCTGTCCCCTAAACCGTCCCCGTCCACTAACCCTAACTCTAACCCTAACCCTACCCCTTACCCGAAGCCTTACCCTAACCTGTCCCGTAATACTAACCCGTAAGCTAACACTAATCCATACCCTAACTTGTACGCTCACCCTAAACTGTTGTTATACGCTAACCTGTACCCTAAACCGTCCCCATCCCCTAACCCTAAACCTAACCCTAACCCTAACACTTACCCGAAGCCTTACACTAACCCGTCCCCTAATCCTAACGCGTACGCTAACACTAACCCGTACCCTAACACGTACGCTCACCCTAAACTGTTCTCGTACTTTAACCTGTCCCCTAAACCGTCCCCGTCACCTAACCCTAACCTTAACCCTAAAACAACCCTAACCCTTACCCGAAGCCTTACCTTAACCCGTCCCCTAATCCTAACCCATACGCTAACACTAACCCATACCCTAACACTTACGCTCACCCTAAAACGTTGTCGTACCCTAACCTGTCCCCTAAACCGTCCCTGTCCCCTATCCCTAACCCTATCCCTAACCCTAACCCTAACCCTTACCCGAAGGCTTACCATAAGCCGTACCCTAATCCTAACACGTAAGCTAACACTACCCCGTACCCTAACAAGCACGCTCAACCTAAACTGTAGTCGTACCCTAACCTGTCCCCTAAATCGTCCACATCCCCTAACCCTAACCGAAACCCTACCCCTAACCCTAACACTAACACTAACCCGAAGCCTTACCCTAACCCGTGCCCTAATCCTAAACCGTACGCTAACACTAACCCTTACCCTAACACGTACGCTCACTCTAAACCGTTGTCGTAACCTAAACTGTCCCGTAAACTGGGCCCGTCCCCTAACACTAACCCTAACCCTAACCCTAACCCTAACACTAACCCTTACCTGAAGCCTTCCACTAACACGTCCCCTAATCCTAAACCGTACGCTAACACTAACCCATACCCTAACACGTACACTCACACTAAACCGTTGTCGTACAATAACCTGTCCCCTAAACCGGCCCCGTCCACTAACCCTAACGCTAACCGTAACCCTAACACTTACCCGAAGCCTTACCCTAACCAGTCCACTAATCCGAACCCGTACGCTAACACAAACCCATACCCTAACACGTACGCTCACACTAAACCGTTGTCGTACCCTAACCTGTCCCATAAACCGTCCCCGTCCCCTAACCCTAACCGTAACCCTAAACCTTACCCGAAGCCTTACACTAACCCGTCCCCTAATCCTAACCCGTACGCTAACACTAACCCGTACCCTAACACGTACGCTCACCCTAAACCGTGGTCGTACCCTAACCTCTCCTCTAAACCGTCCCTGTCCCCTAACCCTAACCCTAAGCCTAACCCTAACCCTAACCCTAACACTTACCCGAAGCCTTACACTAACCCGTCCCCTAATCCTAACTCGTACGCTAACACTAAACTGTACCCTAACACCTACGCTCACCCTAAACTGTAGTCGTACACTAACCTGTCACCTAAACCGTCACCGTCCCCTAACCCTAACCCTAACCCTAACCCTAACCCTAACCCTTAACCGAAGCCTTACCCTAACCCGTCCCCGAATCCAAACCCGTACGCTAACACTAACCCTTACCCTAATACGTACCCTCACCCTAAAACGTTATCGTACCCTAAACTGTCCCCCAAACCGTCCCCGTCACTTAACCCTAACCCTAACCTTAACCCTAACCCTAACCCTTACCCGAAGCCTTACCCTAACCCGTTCCCTAATCCTAACCCGTATGCTAACACTAACCGGTACCCTAACACATACGCTCACCCTAAACCATAGTCGTACGCTAACCTGTCCCCTATACCGTCCCCGACCCCTAACCCTAACACTAAACTTAACACTAACCCTAACCCTTACCCGATGCCTTACACTAACCCGTCCCCTAATCCTAACCCGTACGCTAACACTAACACATACCCTAACACGTTCGCTGACCCTAAACCGTTGTCGTACACTAACCTGTCCCCTAAACCGTCCCCGTCCCCTTTCCCTAACACTAAACCTTACCCGAAGTCTTACCCTAACACGTCCCCTAAACCTAACCCGTACGCTAACACTAACCAGTACCCTAACACGTACGCTCACCCTAAACAGTTGTCGTACCCTAACCTGTCCCCTAAACCGTCCCCATCCCCTAACCCTAACCCTAACCCTAACCCTTACCCGTAGTCTTGCCCTAACACATCCCCTAATCCCAACCCGTATGCTAACACTAATCCGTACCCTAACACGTACGCTCAACCTAAACCGTTGACGTACCCTAACCTGTCCCCAAAACCGTCCCCGTCCCCTAATCCTAACCCTAACCCTAACCCTAAACCTTACCCGAAGCCTTACCCTAAGCCGTCCGCAAATCCTAACCCGTACGCTAACGCTAAATCGTACCCTAGCATGTACGCTCAACCTAAACCGCTGTAGTACCCTAACCTGTCCCCTAATCCGTCCCCGTCCCCTAACTCTAACCCTAAACCTAACCCTAACCCTAACCCTTACCCGAAGCCTTACCCTAACCCGTCCCCTAATCCTAACCCGTACGCTAACACTAACCCGTACCCTAAGACGTACGCTCACTCTAAACCGTTGTCGTACCTTAACCTGTCTCCTAAACCGTCCGCATCCCCTTATCCTAAACTTAACCCTAACCCTAACCCTTACCCGAAGCCTTACCCTAAGCCGTACCCTAATCCTAACACGTACGCTAACACTAACCCGTACCCTACCACGTACGCTCACCCTAAACCGTTGTCGTACCCTAAGCTATCCCCTAAACCGTCCCCTTCACCTAAACCTAACACTAATCCTAAACCTAACCCTTACCCGAAGCCTTATCCTAACCTGTCCCATAATCCTATCCCGTATGCTAACATTAACCCGTACCCTAAAACGTACGCTCACACTAAACCATTGTCGTACCCTAACCTGTCCCCTAAACCGTCCCAGTCCCCTAACCCTAACCCTAACCCTAAACCCAGCCCAAACTCTTACCCGAAGCCTTACCCTAACATGTCCCTTAATCCTAAACCGTACGCTAACACTAACCCTTACCCTAACACGTACGCTCACCCTAAACGGTTGTCGTACCCTAACCTGTCGCCTAAACCATCCCCGTCCCCTAACCCTAACCCTAACCCTAACCCTAACCCACACCCGAAGCCTTACACTAACCCGTCCCCTAATCCTAACACGTACGATAAAACTAATCCATACCATAGCACGTACACTCACCTTAAACTGTTATCGTACCCTAACCTGTCCCGTAAACCGTCCATGTCCCCTAACCCTAACCCTAACCCTAACCATAACACTTATCCGAAGCCTTACCCTAACCCGTCCCCTAATCCTAACCCG
Organism: Phocoena phocoena; assembly: GCF_963924675.1. Classification (NCBI taxonomy): domain Eukaryota; kingdom Metazoa; phylum Chordata; class Mammalia; order Artiodactyla; family Phocoenidae; genus Phocoena; species Phocoena phocoena. The sequence continues at coordinate 145,187 of NW_027077358.1, read as the reverse complement.
TACGTTAACACTAACCCATACCCTAACACGTACGCTCAACCTAAACCTTTGTTGTACCCTAACCTGTCCCCTAAACCGTCCCCGTCCCCTAACCCTAACCCTAACACTAACCCTAAACCTTACCCGAAGCCTTACCCTAACCCGTCCCCTAATCCTAACCCGTACGCTAAAAATAAACCGTACCCAAACACGTACGCTCACACTAAACCATTGTCGTACCGTAACCTGTCCCCTAAACCGTCCCCATCCCCTAACCCTAACCCTAACCCTAACCCTAACCCTTAACCGAAGCCTTACACTAACCCGTCCCATAATCCTAACGCGTACGCTAACACTAACAAATACCCTATCATGTACGCTCACCCTAAAACGTTGTCGTACCCTAACCTGTCCCCTAAACCGTCCCCATCCCCTAACCCTAACCCTAACTCTAACCCTAACCCTTACCCGAATCCTTACCCTAACCCGTCCCCTAATCCTAACGCGTACGCTAACACTAACCAGTACCCTAACATGTACGCTCACCCTAACCCGTTGTCGTACCCTAACCTGTCCCCTAAACCGTCCCCATCCCTTAACCCTGACCCTCACCCTAACTCTAACCCTAACCCTTACCCGAAGCCTTACCCTAACCCGTCCCCTAATCCTAACCCTTACGCTAACACTAACACATACCCTAACACGTACGCTCACCCTAAAATTTTGTCTTACCCTAACATGTCCCCTAAACCATCCCCGTCCCCGTCCCCATCCCCTAACCCTAACCCTAACCCTACCCTTAAAACTTACCCAAAGCCTTACCCTAAGCCGTCCCCTAATTCTAACCCGCACGCTAACACTAACCCGTACCTTAACACGTACGCTCACCCTAAACCATTTTCGTAACCTAACGTGTCCCCTAAACCGTCCCCGTCCACTAACACTAACCCTAACCCTAACTCTAACCCTAACCCTTACCCGAAGTCTTACCCTAATACATACCCTAATCCTAACCCGTACGCTAACACTAACCCGTACCCTAACATGTACACTCACCCTTAACCGTTGTCGTACCCTAACATGTCCCCTAAACCATCCCCGTCCCCGTCCCCTAATCCTAACCCTAACATTAACCCTAAACCTTACCCTAAGCCTTACCCTAACCCATCTCCTAATCCTAACCCGTACACTAAAACTAACCCATACCCTAACACGAACGCTCACCCTAAACCGTTGTACCGTAACTTATCCTCTAAACCGTCACCGTCCCCTAACCTTAAACCCAACCCTAACCCTAACCCTTACCCGAAGCCTTACCCTAACCCGTGACATAAACCTAACCCGTACACTAACACTAACACTAACCAGTACCCTAAAACGTACACTTAACCTAAACCCTTGTCGTACACTAACCTCTCCCATAAAGTGTCCCCGTCCCCTAACCCTAACCCTAAACCTAACCCTAACCCTAGCCCTTACCCTAAGCCTTACGCTTACCCGTCACCTAATGCTAAACTGTACGCTAACAGTAACCCGTACCCTAACACGTACGCTCACCCTAAACCGTTGTCGTAACCTAACCTGTCCCCTAAACCGTTCCCGTCCCCTAACAGTACCCCTAACACTAACCTTAACCCTAACCCTAACCTGTATGCTAACACTAAGCCATACCCTAACACGTACGCTCACCCTAAACCATTGTCGTACCCTAACCTGTCCCGTAAACCGTCCGCAACCCTAACCCTAACCCTAACTTTAACCCTAACCCTTACCCGAAGCCTTACCCTAACCCCTCCCCTAATCCTAACCGGTACGATAACTCTAAACCGTACCCTAAGACGTACGCTCACCCTAAAGCATTGTCATACCCTAACCTGTCCCCTAAACCGTCCCCATCCCGTAACACTAACGCTAACCTTAACCCTAACCATAAATCTTACCCGAAGCCTTACACTAACCCGTCCCCTAATCCTAACCCGTACGCTAACACTAACCCATACCCTAACACGTGTGCTCACCCTAAACCGTTGTCGTACCCGAACCTGTGCCCTAATCATTCCCCGTCCCCTAACCCTAAACCTAACCGTAAACCTAACCCTAACCCTAACCCTTACCAGAAGCCTTACGCTAACCCGTCCTCTAATCCTAAACTGTACACGTACACTAACTGGTACGCTAACATGTACGCTCACCCTAAACCTTTGTCGTAACCTAACCTGTCCCCTAAACCGTTCACGTCCCCTAACCCTACCCCTAACCCTAACCCTAACCATAACGCTTACCCGAAACCTTACACTAACCCGTCCCCTAATCCTAACCTGTATGCTAACACTAACCCGTACCGTAACACGTACGCTCACCCTAAACCATTGTCGTACCCTAACCTGTCCCCTAAACCGTCCGCGTACCCTAACCCTAACCCTAACCCTAACCCTAACCCTAACCCTAACCCTTACACGAAGCCTTACACTAACTGGTCCCCTTATCCTAACACGTACGCTAACACTAAATCGTACCCTAGCACTTACGTTCACCCTAAACTGTTGTCGTACACTAACCTGTCCCCTAAACCATCACCGTCCCCTGACCCTAACCCAAACCCTAACCCTAACACTTACCCGAAGCCTTACCCTAACCCGTCACCTAATCCTAACCCGTACGCTAAACTAACCCGTATCCTAACACGTACGCTCACCCTAAACCGCTGTCGTACCCTAACCTGTCCTCTAAACCATCCCCGTCCCCTAACCCTAACCCTAACCCAACCCTAACCCTAAATCTAACCCTTACCCGAAGCCTTACCCTAACCCGTCCCCTAATCCTAACCCGTACGCTAACTCTAACCCGTACCCTAAGACGTACACTCACCCTAAAGCGTTGTCATAACCTACCTGTCCCCTAAACCGTCCCCGTCCCGTAACCCTAACGCTAACCTTAACCCTAACCATAAAACTTACCCGAAGCCTTACACTTACCCGTCCCCTAATCCTAACCCGTACGCTAACACTAACCCATACCCTAACACGTACGCTCACCCTAAACCGTTGTCGTACCCGACCCTGTCCCCTAATCATTCCCCATCCCCTAACCCTAACCCTAACCGTAACCCTAACCCTAACCCTTACCCGAAGCCATACACTAACCCGTCCTCTAATCCTAAACTGTACGCGAACACTAACCCGTACCCTAACACGTACGCTCATCCTAAACTGCTGTCGTACACTAACCTGTCCCCTAAAACGTCCCCGTCCCCTAACACTAAGCCTAACCCTAACTCTAACCCTAACCCTTACCCGAAGCCTTACCCTTAACCGTCCCCTAATCCTAAACCGTACGCTAACACTAACCCGTACCCTAACATGTACGCTAACCCTAAATCTTTGTTGTACCCTAACCTGTCCCCTAAACCGTCCCCGTCCCCTAACCCTAACCCTAACCCTAAACCTTACCCGAAGCCTTACCTTAACCCATCCCATAATCCTAACCCATACGCTAACACTAACCCGTACCCTAACACGTACGCTCACCCTAAACCGTTGTCGTACCTTAACCTGTCTCCTAAACCGTCCCCATCCCCTAACCCTAACCCTAACCCTAACCCTAACCCTTACCCGAAGCCTTACCCTAAGCCGTACCATAATCCTAACACGTACGCTAACACTAACCCGTACCCTAACACGTACGCTCAACCGAAACCGTTGTCATACCCTAACCTGTTCCCTAAACCGTCCCCGTCCGTTAAGCCTAACCCTAACCCTAAACCTAACCCTAACCCTAACCCTAACCCTTACCCGAAGCCTTACCCTAACCCGTCCAATAATCCTAACCCGTACGCTTATACTAACCCGTACTGTAACACGTACGCTCACCCTTAACCGTTGTCGTAAACTAACCTGTCCCCTAAACCGTCCCCGTCCCCTAACACTAACCCTAAACCTAACCCTAAACCTAATCCTTACCCGAAGACTTACCCTAACACGTTCCCTAATCCTAACCCGTACGTTTACACTAACCCGTACCCTAACACGTTCGCTCACCCTAAACCGTTGTCGTACCCTAACATGTCCCCTAAACCGTCCCCGTCCCCTAACCCTAACCCTAACCCTAACCCTAACCCTAGCCCTTACCCGAAGCCTTACCCTAACCCGTCCCCTAATCCCTACCCGTACGCTAAAACTAACACATACCATAACACGTACGCTCACCTCAAACCGTTGTCGTACCCTAACCTATCCCCTAAACCGTCCCCGTCCCCTAACCCTAACCCTAATCCTAAACCTAACCCTTACCCGAAGCCTTACCCTAACCCCTCCCCTAATCCTAAACCGTATGCTAACATTAACCCATACCCTAACATGTACGCTCACACTAAACCATTGTCATACCCTAACCTGTCCCCTAAACCGTCCCCATCCCCTAACCCTAACCCTAATCCTAAACCTAACCCTAACCCTTACCCGAAGCCTTACTCTAACCCGACCATGAATCCTAACCCGTACGCTAACACTATCCCGTACCCTAATACGTACGCTCACCCTAAACCGTTGTCGTACCCTAACCTGTACCCTAGGCCGTCCCCGTCCCCTAACCCTAACGCTAACCCTAACCCTAACCCTAAACCTTACCCTAAGCCTTACGCTAACCCGTCCCCTAATCCTAACCAGTATGCAAACAGTAACCCGTACCCTAACACGTACGCTCACCCTAAACCGTTGTCATAACCTAACCTGTTCCCTAAAGCGTTCCCGTCCCCTAACCCTAACCCTAACCCTAACCCTAACCATAACGCTTACCCGAAGCCTTACCCTAACCCGTACCCGAATCCTAACCCGTACGCTAACACTAACCCGTACCCTAACACGTACGCTCACCCTAAACCATTGTCGTACCCTAACCTGTCCCCTAAACCCTCCGCGTCCCCTAACCCTAAACCTAACCCTAAACCTAACCCTAACCCTAACCCTAACCCTTACCCAAAGACTTACCCTAACACGTCCACTAATCCTAACACGTACGCTAAACCTAACCCATACCCTAACACGTATGCTCACCTTAAACTGTTATCGTACCCTAACCTGTCCGCTAAACCGTCCCCATCACCTAACCGTAACCCTAACCCTAACCCTTAACCGAAGCCTTACCCTAACCCGTCCCCAAATCCTACTCCGTACGTTAACACTAACCCGTACCCTAACACGTACACTCACACTAAAGAGTTGTAGTACCCTAAACTGTCCACTAAACCGTCCCCGTCCCCTAACCCTAACCCTAACATTAAACCTAAACCTTACCCAAAGCCTTACCCTAACCCGTCCCCTAATCCTAACCCGTACGCTAACAATAACCCGTACCCTAACACGTACGCTCACACTAAACCTTTGTCGTACCCTAACCTGTCCCCTAAGCCGTCCCTGTCCCCTAACCCTAACCCTAACCCTAACCCTAACCCTTACCCAAAGCCTTAAACTAACCCGTCCCATAATCCTAACGCGTACGCTAACACTAACCAGTACCCTAACACGTACGCTCACCCTAAAATTTTGTCTTACCCTAACGTGTCCCCTAAACCGTCCCCGTCCCCTAACACTAACCCTAACCCTAAACCTAAGCCTAACCGTTACCCGAAGCCTTACCCTAACACATTCCCTAATCCTAATCCGTACGCTAACACTAACCCGTACCCTAACACGTACGCTCACCCTAAACCGTTGTCGTACCCTAACATGTACCCTAAACCGTCCCCGTCCCCTAAACCTAACCCTAACCCTAAACCTAACCCTTACCCGAAGGCTTACCGTAACCCGTCCCCTAATCCTAAACCATACGCTAAAACTAACCCATACCCTAACACGTACGCTCACCCTAAACCGTTGTCGTACCCTAACCTATCCTCTAAACCGTCCCCATCCCCTAACCCTAACCCCAACCCTAACCCTAAACCTTACCCGCAGCCTTACCCTAACCCGTGTCCTAAACCTAACCCGTACACTAACACTAAGCAGTACCCTAACACGTACGCTTAACTTAAACCCTTGTCGTACACTAACCTGTCCCCTAAACTGTCCCCGTCCTCTAACCCTAACCCTAACCAAAACCCTAAACCTATCCCTTAACCTAAGCCTTAAGCTAACCCATCCCCTAATCCTAACCCGTACGCTAACAGTAACCCGTACCCTAACACGTACGTTCACCCTAAACCATTGTCGTACCCTAACCTGTCCCCTAAACCGTCCGCCTCCCCTAACCCTAACCCTAACCCTAACCCTAACCCTAACCCTTACCCGAAGCCTTACACTAACCCGTCCCCTAATCCTAACCCGTATGCTAACACTAACCCGTACCCTAACACGTACGCTCACCCTAAACCATTGTCGTACAATAACCTGTTCCCTAAACCGTCCCCGTCACCTAACCCGAACCGTAACCCTAACCCTAACCTTAACCCTTACCCGAAGCCTTACCCTAACCCATCCCCTAATCATAACTCGTACGCTAACACTAACCCATACCCTAACACGTAGGCTCACCCTAAACCATTTTCATACCGTAACCTGTCCACTAATCCATCCCCGTCCCCTAACCCTAACCCTAACCCTAACCCTAACCCTTACCCAAAGCCTTACCCTAACCCGTCCACTAATCCTAATGCGTACTCTAAAACTAACCCATACCCTAACACGTACGCTCACCTTAAACTGTTATCGTACCCTAACCTGTCCCCTAAACCGTCCCCGTCCCCTAACCCTAACCCTAACCCAAACCCTAACCCTAACCCTTACCCGAAGCCTTACCCTAACCCGTCCCCTAATCCTACTCCGTACGTTAACACTAACCCGTACCCTAACACGTACGCTCACACTAAACCGTTGTTGTACCGTAAACTGTCCCCTAAACCGTCCCCGTCCCCTAACCCTAACCCTATCACTAACCCTAAACATTACCTGAAACCTTACCCTAACCCGTCCCCTAATCCTAACCCGTACGCTAACAATAACCCGTATCCTAACACCTACGCTCACACTAAACAATTTTCGTACCCTAACCTGTCCCCTAAACCGTCCCCGTCCCCTAACCCTAACCCTAAGCCTAACCCTAACCCTTACCCGAAGCCTTACACTAACCCGTCACCTAATCCTAACGCGTACGCTAACACTAACCAATACCCTAAAACGTACGCTCACCCTAAACCGTTGTCGTACCCTAACCTGTCCCCTAAAACGTCCCCATCCCCTAACCCAAACCCTAATCCTAACTCTAACCCTAAGCATTACCTGAAACCTTACCCTAACCCGTACCCTAATCCTAACCCGTACGCTAACACTAACCAGTACCCTAACACGTACGCTCACCCTAAACCTTTCTCTTACCCTAACCTGTCCCCTATACCGTCCCCGTCCCCGTCCCCATCCCCTAACCCTAACCCTAACCCTAACCCTAACCCTACCCCTTACCCGAAGCCTTACACTAACCTGTCCCCTAATCCTAAACCGTACGCTAAAATTAACCCATACCCTAACACGTACGCTGACCCTAAACCGTTTTCGTATCCGAAAATATCCTCTAAACAGTACCCGTCCCCTAACCCTAACCCCAACCCTAACCCTAAACCTTACCCGCAGCCTTACCCTAACCCGTGCCCTAAACCTAACCCGTACCTTAACACTAACCAGTACCCTAACACGTACGCTTAACCTAAACCCTTGTCGTACACTAACCTGTCCCCTAAACTGTCCCCGTCCTCTAACCCTAACCCTAACCCAAACCCTAACCCTAGCCCTTACCCTAAGTCTTACGCTCACCCGTCCCGTAATCCTAACCCGTACGCTAACACTAACCCGTACCCTAACACATACGCTGACACTAAACCTTTGTCTTACACTAACCTGTCCCATAAACCGTCCCCGTCCCCGTCCCCATCCCCTAACCCTAACCCTAACCCTACCCCTAACCGTTACCCAAAGCTTTAACCTTACCCGTCCCCTAATCCTAACCCGTACGCTAACACTAACCCGTACCTTAACACATATGCTCACCCTAAACCGTTGTCGTAACCTAACGTGTCCCATAAACCATCCCCGTCCCCTAACACTAACCCTAAACCTAAGCCTAATCCTAACCCTTACCCGAAGCCTTACCCTAACACATTCCCTAATCCTAACCCGTCCCCTAATCCTAACCCGTACGCTAAAACTAACCCATACCCTAACACGTACGCTTACCCTAAACCGTTGTCGTACCCTAACCTATCCTCTAAACCGTCCCCATCCCCTAAAGCTAACCCCAACCCTAACCCTAACCCTTACCCGCAGCCTTACCCTAACCCGTGCCCTAAACCTAACCCGTACACTATCACTAACCAGTACCCTAACACGTACACTTAACCTAAACTCTTGTCGTACACTAACCTGTCCCCTAAACTGTCCCCGTCCTATACCCCTAACCCTAACCCTAACCCTAACCCTAGCCCTTACCCTAAGCCTTACGCTAACCCGTAACCTAATCCTAACCCGTACGCTAACAGTAACCCGTACCCTAACACGTACGCTCACCCTAAACCGTTGTCGTAACCTAACCTGTCCCCTAAACCGTTCCTGTCCCCTAACCCTAACCCTAACCCTAACCCTAACCATAACCCTTACCCGAAGCCTTACCCTAACCCGTCCCCTAATCCTAACCCGTACGCTAACAATAACCCGTACCCTAACACGTACGCTCACACTAAACCATTGTCGTACCCTAACCTGTCCCCTAAACCGTCACCGTCCCCTAACCCTAACCCTAACCCGAACCCTAACCCTTACCCGAAGCCTTACACTAACCCGTCCCCTAATCCTAACGCGTACGCTAACACTAACCAATACCCTAACACGTACGCTCACCCTAAACCGTTGTCGTACCCTAACCTGTCCCATAAAACGTCCCCATTCCCTAACCCTAACCCTAGCTCTAACTCTAACCCTAACCCTTACCCGAAGCCTTACCCTAGCCCGTCCCCTAATCCTAAAACGTATGCCAACACTAAACATTACCCTAACATGTACGCTCACCCTAAACCGTTGTCGTACCCTAACCTGTCCCCTAAACCGTCCCCATCCCCAACCCTAACCTTAAACCTAACTCTAACCCTAACCCTTACCCGAAGCCTTACGCTAACCCGTCCCCTAATCCTAACGCGTACGCTAACACTAACCCATACCCTAACACGTACGCTCACCCTAATCCTTTGTCTTACCCTAACCTGTTCCCTAAACCGTCCCCGTCCCCGTCCCCATCCCCTAACCCTAACCCTAACCCTACCCCTAACCCTTACCAAAAGCCTTACACTAACCCGTCCCCAAATCCTAACCCGTACGCTAACACTAACCCGTACGCTCACACGTACGCTCACCCTAAACCGTTGTCGTACCCTAACATGTCCCCTAAACCGTCCCCGTCACCTAACCCTAAACCTAACCCGAACCCTAACCCTAACCCTTACCCGAAGCCTTACCCTAACCCGTGCCTTAAACCTAACCCGTACACTAACACTAACCAGTACCCTACCACGTAAGCTTAACCTAAACCCTTGTCGTACACTAACCTGTCCCCTAAACAGTCCCCGTCCTCTAACCCTAACCCTAACCCTAACCCTAGCCCTTACCCTAAGCCTTATGCTAACCCGTCCCCTAATCCTAACCCGTACGCTAACAGTAACCCGTACCCTAACACGTACGCTCACCCTAAACCATTGTCATAACCTAACCTGTCCCCTAAACCGTTCCCATCCCCTAACCCTAACCCTAACCCTAACCCTAACCATAACCCTTACCCGAAGCCTTACCCTAACCCGTCCCCTAATCCTAACCTGTATGCTAACACTAACCTGTACGCTAACACGTACGCTCACGCTAAACCATTGTCGTACCCTAACCTGTCCCCGAAACCGTCCGCGTCCCCTAACCCTAACCCTAACCCTAACCCTAACCTTAACCCTAACCCTTACCCGAAGCCTTACACTAACCCGTCCCCTAATCCTAACCCGTACGCTAACACTAACCCGTACCCTAACACGTACGCTCACCCTAAACCATTGTCGTACCCTAACCTGTTCCCTAAACCATCCCCGTCCCCTAACCCTAACCCTAACCCTAACCCTTACCCGAAGCCTTAGCCTAACCCATCCCCTAATCCTAATTCGTACGCTAACACTAACCCGTACACTAACACGTAGGCTCACCCTAAACCGTTGTCGTACACTAACCTGTCCCCTAAACCATCCCCGTCACCTAACCCTAACCCTAACCCTAACCTTAACCCTAACCCTAACCCTAACACTTACCCGAAGCCTTACCCTAACCTGTCCCCAAATCCTACTCCGTACATTAACACTAACCCGTACCCTAACACATACGCTCACCCTAAACCGTTGTCGTACCCTAACCTGTCCCCTAAAACGTCCCCATCCCCTAACCCTAACCTTAGCCCTAACTCTAACCCTAACCCTTACCCGAAGCCTTACCCTAACCCGTCCCCTAATCCTAACGCGTACGCTAACACTAACTATTATTCTAACACGTACGCTCACCCTAAACCATTGTTGTACCCTAAACTGTACCCTAAACCGTCCCCATCCCCTAACCCTAACCCTAACCCTAACTCAAACTATAACCTTTACCCGTAGCCTTACCCTAACCCGTCCCCTAATCCTAACCCGTACGCTAACACTAACCCGTACCCTAACACGTACGCTCACCCTAAACATTTGTCTTACCCTAACCTGTCCCCAAAACCGTCCCCGTCCCCGTCCCCATCCCCTAACCCTAACCCTAACCCTACCCCTCACCCTTACCCAAAGCCTTACCCTAACCCGTCCCCTAATCCTAACCCGTACGCTAACACTAACCCATACCTTAACACGTACGCTCATCCTAAACCGTTGTCATAAACTAACGTGTCCCCTAAACCGTCCCCGTCCCCTAACACTAACCCTAACCCTAACCCTAAACCTAATCCTTACCCGAAGCCTTACCCTAACACATTCCCTAATCCTAACCCGTACGTTTACACTAACACGTACCCTAACACGTTCGCTCACCCTAAACCGTTGTCGTACCCTAACATGTCCCCTAAACCGTCCCCGTCCCCTAACCCTAACCCTAACCCTAACCCTAACCCTAGCCCTTACCCGAAGCCTTACCCTAACCCGTCCCCTAATCCCTACCCGTACGCTAAAACTAACACATACCATAACACGTACGCTCACCTTAAACCGTTGTCGTACCCTAACCTATCCCCTAAACCGTCCCCGTCCCCTAACCCTAACCCTAATCCTAAACCTAACCCTTACCCGAAGCCTTACCCTAACCCCTCCCCTAATCCTAAACCGTATGCTAACATTAACCCATACCCTAACATGTACGCTCACACTAAACCATTGTCATACCCTAACCTGTCCCCTAAACCGTCCCCATCCCCTAACCCTAACCCTAATCCTAAACCTAACCCTAACCCTTACCCGAAGCCTTACTCTAACCCGACCATGAATCCTAACCCGTACGCTAACACTATCCCGTACCCTAATACGTACGCTCACCCTAAACCGTTGTCGTACCCTAACCTGTACCCTAGGCCGTCCCCGTCCCCTAACCCTAACGCTAACCCTAACCCTAACCCTAAACCTTACCCTAAGCCTTACGCTAACCCGTCCCCTAATCCTAACCCGTATGCAAACAGTAACCCGTACCCTAACACGAACGCCCACCCTAAACCGTTGTCATAACCTAACCTGTTCCCTAAAGCGTTCCCGTCCCCTAACCCTAACCCTAACCCTAACCCTAACCATAACGCTTACCCGAAGCCTTACCCTAACCCGTACCCGAATCCTAACCCGTACGCTAACACTAACCCGTACCCTAACACGTACGCTCACCCTAAACCATTGTCGTACCCTAACCTGTCCCCTAAACCCTCCGCGTCCCCTAACCCTAAACCTAACCCTAAACCTAACCCTAACCCTAACCCTAACCCTTACCCAAAGACTTACCCTAACACGTCCACTAATCCTAACACGTACGCTAAACCTAACCCATACCCTAACACGTATGCTCACCTTAAACTGTTATCGTACCCTAACCTGTCCGCTAAACCGTCCCCATCACCTAACCGTAACCCTAACCCTAACCCTTAACCGAAGCCTTACCCTAACCCGTCCCCAAATCCTACTCCGTACGTTAACACTAACACGTACCCTAACACGTACACTCACACTAAAGAGTTGTAGTACCCTAAACTGTCCCCTAAACCGTCCCCGTCCCCTAACCCTAACCCTAACATTAAACCTAAACCTTACCCAAAGCCTTACCCTAACCCGTCCCCTAATCCTAACCCGTACGCTAACAATAACCCGTACCCTAACACGTACGCTCACACTAAACCTTTGTCGTACCCTAACCTGTCCCCTAAGCCGTCCCTGTCCCCTAACCCTAACCCTAACCCTAACCCTAACCCTTACCCAAAGCCTTAAACTAACCCGTCCCATAATCCTAACGCGTACACTAACACTAACCAGTACCCTAACACGTACGCTCACCCTAAAATTTTGTCTTACCCTAACGTGTCCCCTAAACCGTCCCCGTCCCCTAACACTAACCCTAACCCTAAACCTAAGCCTAACCGTTACCCGAAGCCTTACCCTAACACATTCCCTAATCCTAATCCGTACGCTAACACTAACCCGTACCCTAACACGTACGCTCACCCTAAACCGTTGTTGTACCCTAACATGTACCCTAAACCGTCCCCGTCCCCTAAACCTAACCCTAACCCTAAACCTAACCCTTACCCGAAGGCTTACCGTAACCCGTCCCCTAATCCTAAACCATACGCTAAAACTAACCCATACCCTAACACGTACGCTCACCCTAAACCGTTGTCGTACCCTAACCTATCCTCTAAACCGTCCCCGTCCCCTAACCCTAACCCCAACCCTAACCCTAAACCTTACCCGCAGCCTTACCCTAACCCGTGTCCTAAACCTAACCCGTACACTAACACTAAGCAGTACCCTAACACGTACGCTTAACTTAAACCCTTGTCGTACACTAACCTGTCCCCTAAACTGTCCCCGTCCTCTAACCCTAACCCTAACCAAAACCCTAAACCTATCCCTTAACCTAAGCCTTAAGCTAACCCATCCCCTAATCCTAACCCGTACGCTAACAGTAACCCGTACCCTAACACGTACGCTCACCCTAAACCATTGTCGTACCCTAACCTGTCCCCTAAACCGTCCGCGTCCCCTAACCCTAACCCTAACCCTAACCCTAACACTAACCCTAACCCTTACCCGAAGCCTTACACTAACCCGTCCCCTAATCCTAACCCGTATGCTAACACTAACCCGTACCCTAACACGTACGCTCACCCTAAACCATTGTCATACAATAACCTGTTCCCTAAACCGTCCCCGTCACCTAACCCGAACCCTAACCCTAACCCTAACCTTAACCCTTACCCGAAGCCTTACCCTAACCCATCCCCTAATCATAACTCGTACGCTAACACTAACCCATACCCTAACACGTAGGCTCACCCTAAACCATTTTCATACCATAACCTGTCCACTAATCCATCCCCGTCCCCTAACCCTAACCCTAACCCTAACCCTAACCCTAACCCAAAGCCTTACCCTAACCCGTCCACTAATCCTAATGCGTACGCTAAAACTAACCCATACCCTAACACGTACGCTCACCTTAAACTGTTATCGTACCCTAATCTGTCCCCTAAACCGTCCCCGTCCCCTAACCCTAACCCTAACCCAAACCCTAACCCTAACCCTTACCCGAAGCCTTACCCTAACCCGTCCCCTAATCCTACTCCGTACGTTAACACTAACCCGTACCCTAACACGTACGCTCACACTAAACCGTTGTTGTACCGTAAACTGTCCCCTAAACCGTCCCCGTCCCCTAACCCTAACCCTATCACTAACCCTAAACATTACCTGAAACCTTACCCTAACCCGTCCCCTAATCCTAACCCGTACGCTAACAATAACCCGTATCCTAACACCTACGCTCACACTAAACAATTTTCGTACCCTAACCTGTACCCTAAACCGTCCCCGTCCCCTAACCCTAACCCTAAGCCTAACCCTAACCCTTACCCGAAGCCTTACACTAACCCGTCACCTAATCCTAACGCGTACGCTAACACTAACCAATACCCTAAAACGTACGCTCACCCTAAACCGTTGTCGTACCCTAACCTGTCCCCTAAAACGTCCCCATCCCCTAACCCAAACCCTAATCCTAACTCTAACCCTAAGCATTACCTGAAACCTTACCCTAACCCGTACCCAAATCCTAACCCGTACGCTAACACTAACCAGTACCCTAACACGTACGCTCACCCTAAACCTTTCTCTTACCCTAACCTGTCCCCTATACCGTCCCCGTCCCCGTCCCCATCCCCTAACCCTAACCCTAACCCTAACCCTAACCCTACCCCTTACCCGAAGCCTTACACTAACCTGTCCCCTAATCCTAAACCGTACGCTAAAACTAACTCATACCCTAACACGTACGCTGACCCTAAACCGTTTTCGTACCCGAAAATATCCTCTAAACAGTACCCGTCCCCTAACCCTAACCCCAACCCTAACCCTAAACCTTACCCGCAGCCTTACCCTAACCCGTGCCCTAAACCTAACCTGTACCTTAACACTAACCAGTACCCTAACACGTACGCTTAACCTAAACCCTTGTCGTACACTAACCTGTCCCCTAAACTGTCCCCGTCCTCTAAGCCTAACCCTAACCCAAACCCTAACCCTAGCCCTTACCCTAAGTCTTACGCTCACCCGTCCCGTAATCCTAACCCGTACGCTAACACTAACCCGTACCCTAACACATACGCTGACACTAAACCTTTGTCTTACACTAACCTGTCCCATAAACCGTCCCCGTCCCCGTCCCCATCCCCTAACCCTAACCCTAACCCTACCCCTAACCCGTACCCAAAGCCTTACCCTAACCCGTCCCCTAATCCTAACCCGTACGCTAACACTAAACCGTACCTTAACACGTACGCTCACCCTAAACCGTTGTCGTAACCTAACGTGTCCCCTAAACCGTCCCCGTCCCCTAACCCTAGCCCTAACCCTAACCCTTACCCGAAGCCTTACCCTAAACCATTCCCTAATTCTAACACGTATGCTAACTCTAACCCGTACCCTAACATGTAGCCTCACCCTAAACCGTTGTCATACACTAACTTGTCCCCTAAACCATCCCCGTCCCCTAACCCTAACCCTAACCCTAACCTTAACCCTAACCCTTACCCAAAGCCTTACCCTAACCCGTCCACTAATCCTAACACGTACGCTAAAACTAACACATACCCTAACACGTACGCTCACCTTAAACTGTTATCGTACACTAACCTGTCCCTTAAACCGTCCACGTCCCCTAACCCTAACCCTAACCCTAACCCTAACCCTAACCCTAACCCTTACCCGAAGCCTTACCCTATCCCGTCCCCTAATCCTAACCCGTACGCTAACACTAACCTGTACCTTAACACGTACGCTCACCCTAAACCGTTGTCGTAACCTAACGTGTCCCCTAAACCGTCCCTGTTCACTAACACTAACCATAACCCTAACCATAACCCTAACCCTTACCCGAAGCCTTACCCTAACACATTCCCTAATCCTAACCCGTACGCTAACACTAACCCGTACCCTAACACGTACGCTCACCCTAAACCGTTGTCGTACCCTAACATATCCCCTAAACTGTCCCCGTCCCCTAACCCTAACCGTAAGCCTAACCCTTACCCGAAGCCTTACCCTAACTCGGCACCTAATCCTAAACCGTACGCTAAAACTAACCCATACCCTAACACGTACGCTCACCCTAAACCGTTGTCGTACCCTAAACTATCCTCTAAACCGTCCCCGTCCCCTAACCCTAACCCCAACCCTAACCCTAACCCTTACCCGCAGCCTTACCCTAACCCGTGCCCTAAACCTAACCCGTACACTAACACTAACCAGTACCCTAACACATACGCTTAACCTAATCCCTTGTCGTACACTATCCTGTCCCCAAAACTGTCCCCGTCCTCTAACCCTAACCCTAAACCTAACCCTAAACCTAGCCCTTACCCTAAGCCTAACGCTAACCCGTCCCCTAATCCTAACCTGTACGCTAACAGTAACCCGTACTCTAACACGTACGCTCACCCTAAACCGTTGTCATAACCTAACCTGTCCCCTAAACCGTTCGCATCCCCTAACCCTAACCCTAACCCTAAACCTAACCATAACCCTTACCCGAAGCCTTACCCTAATCCGTCCCGTAATCCTAACCTGTATGCTAACACTAACCCATACCCTAACACGTACGCTCACCCTAAACCATTGTCGTACCCTAACCTGTCCCCTAAACCGTCCACGTCCCCTAACCCTAACCCTAACCCTAACCCTAACCCTAACACTAACACTTAACCGAAGCCTTGCACTAACCCGTACCCTAATCCTAACCCGTACGCTAACACTAACACGTACCCTAATACGTACGTTCACCCTAAACCATTGTCGTACCATAACCTGTTCCCTAAACCGTCCCCGTCCCCTAACCCTAACCCTAACCCTAACCCTAACGCTAACCCTTACCCGAAGCCTTACCCTAACCCATCCCCTAATCCTAACTCGTACGCAAACACTACCCCTTACCCTAACACGTAGGCTCACCCTAAACCGTTGTCGTACACTAACCTGTCCCCTAAACCATCCCCGTCCCCTAACCCTAACCCTAACCCTAACCCTTACCCTAAGCCTTACCCTAACCCGTCCACTAATCCTAACGCGTACGCTAAAACTAAACCATACCCTAACACGTACGTTCAACTTTAACTGTTATCGTACCCTAATCTGTCCCCTAAACCGTCCCCATCCCCTAACCCTAACCCTAACCCTAACCCTAACCCTAACCCTAAACCTTACCCGAAGCCTTACCCTAAGCCGTCCCCTAATCCTACTCCGTATGTTAACATTAACCCGTACCCTAACACGTATGCTCACCCTAAACCGTTGTTGTACCCTAAACTGTCCCCTAAACCGTCCCCGTCCCCTAACCCTAACCCTAACACTAACCCTAAACCTTATCCGAAGCCTTACCCTAACCCGTCCGCTAATCCAAACCCGTACTCTAACAATAACCCATACCCTAACATGTACACTCACACTGAACCATTGTCGTACCCTAACCTGTCCCCTAAACCGTCCCCGTCCCCTAACCCTAACACTAACCCTAACCCTAACTCTTACCCGAAGCCTTACCCTAACCCGTCCCCTAATCCTAACGCGTACGCTAACACTAACCAGTACCCTAACACGTACGCTCACACTAAACCGTTGTCATACCCTAACCTGTCCCCTAAACCGTCCCCATCCCCTAACCCTAACCCTAACTCTAACCCTAACCCTTACCCGAAGCCTTACCCTAACCCGTCCCCTAATCCTAACCCGTACGCTAACACTAACCCATACCCTAACACGTACACTCACCCTAAACCTTTGTCTTCCCTAACCTGTCCCCTAAACCGTCCCCGTCCCCGTCCCCATCCCCTAACCCTAACCCTAACCCTACCCCTAACACTTACCCAAAGCCTTACCCTAAACCGTCCCCTAATCCTAACCCGTACGCTAACACTAACCCGTAACTTAACACGTATGCTCACCCTAAACCGTTGTCGTAACCTAACGTGTCCCCTAAACCGTCCCCGTCCCCTAACACTAATCCTAACCCTAAACCTATACCTAACCCTTACCCGAAGCCTTACCCTAACACATTCCCTAATCCTAATCCGTACGCTAAAACTAACCCGTACGCTAACACCTAAGCTCACCCTAAACTGTTGTCGTACCCTAAACTGTCCCCTAAACCGTCCCCGTCCCCTAACCCTAACCCTAACCCTAACCCTAACCCTTACCCGAAGCCTTACACTAACCCATCCCCTAATCCTACGCCGTACGTTAACACTAACCCGTACCCTAACACGTACGCTCAACCTAACCGTTGTTGTACCCTAAACTGTCCCCTAAACCGTCCCCATCCCGTAACCCTAACCCTAACACTAACCCTAAATCTTACCCGAAGCCTTACACTAACCCGTCCCCTAATCCTAACCCGTACGCTAACAATAACCCATACCCTAACACGAATGCTCACACTAAACCATTGTCGTACACTAACCTGTCCGCTAAACCGTACCCGTCCCCTATCCCTAACCCTAACCCTAACCCTAACCGTAACCCTTACCCGAAGCCTTACACTAACCCGTACCCTAATCCTAACGCGTACGCTAACACTAACCAGTACCCTAACACGTACGCTCACCCTAAAACATTGTCGTACCCTAACCTGTCCCCTAAACCGTCCCCATCCCCTAACCCTAACCCTAGCCCTAACTCTAACCCAAACCCTTACCCGAAGCATTACCCTAAGCCGTCCTCTAATCCTAACGCGTACGCTAACACTAACCATTACCCTAACACGTACGCTCACCCTAAACAGTTGTCGTACCCTAACCTGTCCCCTAAACCGTCCCCATCCCCTAACACTAACCCTAACCCTAAATCTAACCATAAACCTTACCCGAAGCCTTACACTAACCCGTCCCCTAATCCTAAACCGTACGCTAACACTAAACCATACCCTAACACGTACACTCACCCTAAATCTTTGTCTTACCCTAACCTGTCCCCTAAACCGTCCCCGTCCCCGTCCCCATCCCCTAACCCTAACCCTAACCCTACCCTTAACCCGTACCCAAAGCCTTACCCTAACCCGTCCCCTAATCCTAACCCGTACGCTAACACTAACCCGTACCTTAACACGTACGCTCACCCTAAACCGTTGTCGTAACCTAACGTGTCCCCTAAACCGTCCCCGTCCCCTAACCCTAACCCTAACCCTAACCCTTACCCGAAGCCTTACCCTAACCCATTCCCTAATCCTAACACGTATGCTAACTCTAACCCGTACCCTAACATGTAGGCTCACCCTAAACCGTTGTCATACACTAACTTGTCCCCTAAACCATCCCCATCCCCTAACCCTAACCCTAACCCTAACCTTAACCCTAACCCTTACCCAAAGCCTTACCCTAACCCGTCCACTAATCCTAACACGTACGCTAAAACTAACACATACCCTAACACGTACGCTCACCTTAAACTGTTATCGTACACTAACCTGTCCCTTAAACCATCCACGTCCCCTAACCCTAACCCTAACCCTAACCCTAACCCTAACCCTTACCCGAAGCCTTACCGAATCCCGTCCCCTAATCCTAACCCGTACGCTAACACTAACCCGTACCTTAACATGTACGCTCACCCTAAACCGTTGTCGTAACCTAACGTGTTCCCTAAACCGTCCCCGTACCCTAACACTAACCATAACCCTAACCGTAACCCTAATCCTTACCCGAAGCCTTACCCTAACACATTCCCTAATCCTAACACGTACGCTAACACTAACCCGTACCCTAACACGTACGCTCACCCTAAACCGTTGTCGTACCCTAACATGTCCCCTAAACTGTCCCCGTCCCCTAACCCTAACCGTAAGCCTAACCCTTACCCGAAGCCTTACCCTAACTCGGCACCTAATCCTAACCCGTACGCTAATACTAACCCATACCCTAACACGTACGCCCACCCTAAACCGTTGTCGTACCCTAAACTATCATCTAAACCGTCCCCGTCCCCTAACCCTAACCCCAACCCTAACCCTAACCCTTACCCGCAGCCTTACCCTAACCCGTGCCCTAAACCTAAACCGTACACTAACACTAACCAGTACCCTAACACATACGCTTAACCTAATCCCTTGTCGTACACTATCCTGTCCCCAAAACTGTCCCCGTCCTCTAACCCTAACCCTAAACCTAACCCTAAACCTAGCCCTTACCCTAAGCCTAATGCTAACCCGTCCCCTAATCCTAACCTGTACGCTAACAGTAAACCGTACTCTAACACGTACGCTCACCCTAAACCGTTGTCATAACCTAACCTGTCCCCTAAACCGTTCGCATCCCCTAACCCTAACCCTAACCCTAAACCTAACCATAACCCTTACCCGAAGCCTTACCCTAACCCGTCCCGTAATCCTAACCTGTATGCTAACACTAACCCATACCCTAACACGTACGCTCACCCTAAACCATTGTCGTAACCTAACCTGTCCCCTAAACCGTCCATGTCCCCTAACCCTAACCCTAACCCTAACCCTAAAACTTAACCGAAGCCTTGCACTAACCCGAACCCTAATCCTAACCCGTACGCTAACACTAACACGTACCCTAACACGTACGTTCACCCTAAACCATTGTCGTACCATAACCTGTTCCCTAAACCGTCCCCGTCCCCTAACCCTAACCCTAACCCTAACCCTAACTCTAACCCTTACCCGAAGCCTTACCCTAACCCATCCCCTAATCTTAACTCGTACAGTAACACTAACCAGTATCCTAACACTTAGGCTCACCCTAAACCGTTGTCGTACACTAACCTGTCCCCTAACACTAACCCTAACCCTAACCGTAACCCTAGCCCTTACCCAAAGCCTTACCCTAACCCGTACCCTAATCCTACTCCGTACGTTAACACTAACCCATACCCTAACACGTACGCTCACCCTAAACCTTGTTGTACCCTAAGCTGTCCCCTAAACCATCCCCATCCCCTAACCCTAACCCGAACACTAAACCTAAACCTTACCCGAAGCCTTACACTAACCCGTCACCTAATCCTAACCCGTACGCTAACAATAACCCGTACCCTAACACGTACGCTCACACTAAAACATTGTCGTACCCTAACCTGACCCCTAAACCGTCCCCGTCCCCTAACCCTAACCCTAACCCTAACCCTTACCCGAAGCCTTACACTAACCCGTCCCATAATCCTAACGCGTACGCTAACACTAACCAATACCCTAACACGTACGCTCACCCTAAACCGTTGTCGTACCCTAACCTGTCCCCTAAAACGTCCCCATCCCCTAACCCTAATCCTAACCCTATCTCTAAACCTAACCCTTACCCGAAGCCTTACCCTAACCCGTCCCCTAATACTAACCCGTACGCTAACACTAACCCGTACCCTAACACGTACGCTCACCCTTAAACTTTGTCTTACACTAACCTGTCCCCTAAACCGTTCCCGTCCCCGTCCCCATCCCCTAACCCTAACCCTATCCCTACCCCTAACCCTTACCCAAAGCCTTACCCTAACCCGTCCCCTAATCCTAACCCGTACGCTAACACAAATCCGTGCCTTAACACGTACGCTCACCCTAAACCTTTGTCTTAACCTAACGTGTCCCCTAAACCGTCCCGGTCCCCTAACACTAACCCTAACCCTAACCCTAACCCTAACCCTTACCCGAAGCCTTACCCTAACACATTACCTAATCCTAACCCGTACGCTAACACTAACCCGTACCCTAACACGTACGCTCACCCTAAACCGTTGTCGTACCCTAACATGTCCCCTAAACCGTCCCTGTCACTTAACCCTAACCCTAACCCTAACCCTAACCCTTACCCGAAGCCTTACCCTAACCTGTGCCCTAAACCTAACCCGTACACTAACACTAACCAGTACCCTAACATGTATGCTTAACCTAAACCCTTGTCGTACACTAACCTGTCCCCTAAACTGTCCCCGTCCTCTAACCCTAACCCTAACCCTAACCATAACACTTACCCGAAGCCTTACCCTAACCCGTTCCCTAATCCTAACTTGTATGCTAACACTAACCCGTACCCTAACACGTACGCTCACCCTAAACAATTGTTGTACCTTAACCTGTCCCCTAAACCGTCCACGTCCCCTAACCCTAACCCTAACCCTAACCCTAACCTTAACCCTAACCCTTACCCGAAGCCTTACACTAACCCGTCCCCTTATCCTAACCCGTACGCTAACACTAACCCGTACCCTAACACGTACGCTCACCCTAAACCATTGTCGTACCATAACCTGTTCCCTAAACCGTCCCCGTCCCCTAACCCTAACCCTAACCCTAACCCTAACCCTAACCCTTACCCGAAGCCTTACCGTAACCCATCCCCTAATCCTAATTCGTACGCTAACACTAACCCTTACCCTAACACGTAGGCTCACCCTAAACCATTGTCGTACACTAACCTGTCCCCTAAACAATCCCTGTCACCTAACCCTAACCCTAACCCTAACCCTAAGCCTAACCCTTACCCAAAGCCTTACCCTAACACGTCCACTAATCCTAACGCGTACACTAAAACTAACCCATACCCTAACACGTACGCTCACCTTAAACTGTTATCGTACCCTAAACTGTCCCCTAAACAGTCCCCGTACCCTAACCCTAACCCTAAACTTAACCCTAACCCTAACCCTAAAACTTACCCGAAGCCTTACCCTAACCCGTCCCCTAATCCTACTCCGTACGTTAACACTAACCCATACCCTAAGACGTACGCTCACCCTAAACCGTTGTTGTACCCTAAACTGTCCCCTAAACCGTCCCTGTCCCCCAACTCTAACCCTAATACTAACCCTAAACCTTACCCGAAGCCTTACCCTAACCCGTCCCCTAATCCTAACCCGTAGGCTAACTATAACCCGTACCCTAACACGTACGCTCACACTAAATCATTGTCGTACCCTAACCTGTCCCCTAAACCGTCCCTGTCCCCTAACCCTAACCCTAACCCTAACACTTACCCGAAGCCTTACACTAACCCGTCCCATAATCCTAAAGCGTACGCTAACACTAACCAGTACCCTAACATGTACGCTCACCCTAAACAATTGTCGAACCCTAACCTGTCCCCTAAAATGTCCCCATCCACTAACCCTAACCCTAGCCCTAACTCTAACCCTAACCTTTACCCGAAGACTTACTCTAACCCGTCCCCTAATCCTAACGCGTACGCTAACACTAACCAGTACCATAACACGTACGCTCACACTAAACCGTTGTCGTACCCTAACCTATCCTCTAAACCGTCCCCGTCCACTAACGCTAACCCCAAACCTAACCCTAACACTTTCCCGCAGCCTTACACTAACCCGTGCCCTAAACCTAAACCGTACACTAACACTAACCAGTACCCTAACACGTACGCTTAACCTAAACCCTTGTCGTACACTAACCTGTCCCCTAAACTGTCCCCGTCCTCTAACCCTAATCCTAACCCTAACCCTAACCGTAGCCCTTACCCTAAGCCTTACGCTAACCCGTCCCCTAATCCTAACCCGTACGCTAACAGTAACCCGTACCCTAACACGTACGCTCACACTAAACCCTTGTCATAATCTAACCTGTCCCCTAAATCATTCCCGTCCCCTAACCCTAACCCTAACCCTAACCCTAACCATAACCCTTACCCGAAGCCTTACCCTAACCCGTCACCTAATCCTAACCTGTATGCTAACACTAACCTGTACCCTAACATGTACGCTCACCCTAAAACATTGTCGTACCCTAACCTGTCCCCTAAACCGTCCCCGTCCCCGTCCCCATCCCCTAATCCAAACCCTAGCCCTAACCCTAACCTTAACCCTTACCCGAAGACTTACACTAACCCGTAACCTAATGCTAACCCGTACGCCCACACTAAACCGTACCCTAACACGTACGCTCACCCTAAACCATTGTCGTACCATAATCTGTTCCCTAAACCGTCCCCGTCCCCTAACCCTAATCCTAACCCTAAACCTAACCCTAACCCTTACCCGAAACCTTACCCTAACCCATGCCCTAATACTAACTCGTACGCTAACACTAACCCATACCCTATCACGTAGGCTCACCCTAAACCGTTGTCGTACACTAACCTGTCCCCTAAACCATCCCCGTCCCCTAACCCTAACCTTAACCCTAACCCTAACCCTAACCCTAACCCTTACCCAAAGCCTTACTCTAACCCGTCCACTAATCCTAACGCGTACGCTAAAACTAACCCATACCCAAACA
Source organism: Phocoena phocoena (assembly GCF_963924675.1). Classification (NCBI taxonomy): domain Eukaryota; kingdom Metazoa; phylum Chordata; class Mammalia; order Artiodactyla; family Phocoenidae; genus Phocoena; species Phocoena phocoena. The sequence goes on along the minus strand of NW_027077358.1, from coordinate 121,188 downwards.
CGTACGCTCACCTTAAACTGTTATCGTACCCTAACCTGTCCCCTACACCGTCCCCGTCCCCTAACCCTAACCCTAACCCTAAACCTTATCCGAAGCCTTACACTAACCCATTCCCTAATCCTAACTCGTACGCTAACACTAACCCGTATTCTAACACGTAGGCTCACCCTAAACCATTGTCGCACACTAACCTGTCCCCTAAACAATCCCCATCCCCTAAACCTAACCCTAACACTAACCCTAACCCTAAACCTTACCCAAAGCCTTACCCTAACCCGTCCACTAATCCTAACTCGTACGCTAAAACTAACCCATACCCTAAAACGTACGCTCACCTTAAACTGTTATCGTACCCTAACCTGTCCACTAAACCGTCCCTGTCCCCGTACCCTAAGCCTAACCCTAAACCTAACCCTAAACCTACCCCTTACCCGAAGCCTTACCCTAACCCGTCCCCTAATCCTACTCCGTACGTTATCACTAACCGGTACCCTAACATGTACACCCACCCTAAAACGTTGTTGTACCCTAAATTGTCCCCTAAACCATCCCCGTCCCCTAACCCTAACCCTAACACTAACCCTAAACCTTACCGGTAGCCTTACCCTAACCCGTCGCCTAATCCTAACCCGTACGCTAACAATAACCCATACCCTAACACGTACGCTCACACTAAACCATTGTCGTACCCTAACCTGTCCCCTAAACCGTCCCCATCCCCTAACCCTAACCCTAACCGTAACCCTTACCTGAAGCCTTACACTAACCCCTTCCCTAATCCTAACGGGTACGCTAACACTAACCAGTACCCTAACACGTACGCTTACCCTAAACAGTTGTCGTACCCTAACCTGTCCACTAAAACGTCCCCATCCCCTAAACCTAACACTAGCCCTAACTCTAACCCTAACCCTTACCGGAAGCCTTACCCTAACCCGTACCCTAATCCTAACCCGTACGCTAACACTAACCCGTACCCTAACATGTACGCTCACACTAAAGCTTTGTCTTACCCTAAACTTTCCCCTAAACCGTCCCCGTCCCTGTCCCCATCCCCTAACCCTAACCCTAACCCTAAACCTTACCCAAAGCCTTACCCTAACCCGTCCACTAATCCTAACCCGTACGCTAACACTAACCCGTACCTTAACACGTACGCTCACTCTAAACCGTTGCCGTAACCTAACGTGTCCCCTACACCGTCCCCATCCCCTAACACTAACCCTAACCCTAACCCTTACCCTTACCCGAAGCCTTAACCTAACACATTCCCTAATCCTAACCCGTACGGTAACACTAACCAGTACCCTAACACGTACGCTCACCCTAAACCGTTGTCGTACCCTAAAATGTCCCCTAAACCGTCCCCGTCCCCTAACCCTAACCCTAACCCTTACCCTAACCCTAACCCTTTCCCGCAGCCTTACACTTACCCGTGCCCTAAACCTACCCCGTACACTAACACTAACCATTACCCTAACACATACGCTTAACCTAAACCCTTGTAGTACACTAACCAGTCCCCTAAACTGTCCCCGTCTTCTAACCCTTATCCTAACCCTAACCCTAGCCGTTACCCTAAGCCGTACGCTAACCCGTCCCCTAATCCTAACCCGTACGCTAACAGTAACCAGTACCCTAACACGTACGCTCACCCTAAACAGTTGTCATAGCCTAACCTGCCCCCTAAACCGTTCCCGTCCCCTAACCCTAACCCTAACACTAACCATAACCCTTACCCGAAGCCTTACCCTAACCCGTCTCCTAATCCTAACCCGTACGCTAACACTAACCTGTACCCTAACACGTACGCTCACCCTAAACCGTTGTCGTACCCTAACCTGTCCCCTATACCATCCCCGTCCCCGAATCCTAACCCTAACCGTAACCCTAAACCTAACCCTTACCCGAAGCCTTACCCTAACCCGTCCCCTAATCCTAACCCGTATGCTAACACTAACCAGTACCCTAACACGTACGCTCAACCTCAACCGTTGTCGTACCCTAACCTGTCCCCTAAACCGTCCCCATCCCCTCACCCTAACCCTAACATTAACCCTAATCCTTACCCGAAACCTTAACCTAACCTGTCACCTAAACCTAACCTGTACGCTAACACTAACCCGAACCCTAACACGTACGCTTAACCTAAAACGTTGTCGTACCCTAACATGTCCCATAATCCGTCACCATCCCCTTATCCTAAGCCTGACCCTCACCCTAACCCTAACCCGTACCCGAAGTCTTACACTAACCCGTCCCCTAATCCTAATCCGTACGCTAACACTAACACGTACCCTAACACATACGCTCACCCTAAACAGTTGTTGTACCCTAACCTGTCCCCTAAACCGTCCCCGTCCACTAACCCTAACCTTAACCTTAACAATAACCCTAACACTTACCCGAAGCCTTACCCTAACCCGTCACCTAAGCCTAACCCGTACGCTAACACTAACCCGTACCCTAACACGAACGCACACCCTAAACCGTTCTCGTATCCTAACCTGTCGCCTAAACCGTCCCCATCCCCTAACCCTAACCCTAACCCTAACCCTAACCCTAACCCTAACCCTAACCCTTACCCGAAGCCTTATCCTTACCCATCCCCTAATCCTAACCTGTACGCCAACACTAACATGTACCCTAAAACGTACGCTCACCCTAAACCGTTGTCGTACCCTAACCTGTCCCATAAACCGTCCCCGTCCCCGTCCACTAACCCTAACCCTAACCCTTACCCGAAGCCTTACCCTAACCCGTCCCCTAAACCTAACCCGTACGCTAACACTAACCCGTACCCTAACACTTACGCTCACCCTAAACCGTTGTCGTACCTTAAAATGTCCCCTAAACCGTCCCTGTCTCCTAACCCTAACCCTAATCCTATCCCTAACCCTAACCCTTACCCGAAGTCTTACCCTAACTTGTCCCCTAATCCTAACCCGTACGCTAACACTAACCCGTGCCCTAACACGTATGCTCACCCTAAACCGTTGTTGTACCCTAACCTGTCCTCTAAACAGTCCCCGTTCCCTAACCTTTACCCTAACCTTAACCCTAACCATAACCCTTACCCGAAGCCTTACCCTCACCCGAAACCTAATCCTAACTCGTACGCTTACACTAACCCGTACCCTAACACGTACGCTCACCCTAAAACGTTGTCGTACTCTAACCTGTCCCCTAAACTGTCCCCGTCCTCTACCCTAACCCTAATGCTAACCCTAACCCTAACACTTACCCGAAGCCTTACCCTAACCGGTCCCCTAAACCTAACCCATACGCTAACACTAACCTGTACCCTAACACGTACGCTCATCCTAAACCTATGTCTTACCCTAACCTGTCCCCTAAACCGTCCCCGTCCCAGTCCCTATCCCCTAACCCTAACCCTAACCCTACCCCTAACCCTTACCCAAAGCTTTACCCTAACCCGTCTCCTAATCCTAACCCGTACCCTAACACTAACCCATACCTTAACACGTGCGCTCACCCTAAACCATTGTCGTAACCTAACATGTCCCCTAAACTGTCCCCGTCCCCTAACATTAACCGTAACACTACGCCTAACCCTAACCCTTACCTGAAGCCTTACCCTAGCACATTCCCTAATCCTAACCCGTACGCTAACACTAACCCGTACCCTAACACGTACGCTCACCCTAAACCGTTGTCGTACCCTAACATGTCCCCTAAACCGTCCCCGTCCCCTAATCCTAACCCTAACCCTAACCCTAACCCTTACCCAAAGCCTTACCCTAACCCGTCCCCTAATCCTAAAACATACGCTAAAACTAACCCATACCCTAACACGTACGCTCACCCTAAACCGTTGTCGTACCCTAACCTATCCTCTAAACCGTCCCCGTCCCCGTCCCCTAACCCCAACCCTAACCCTAACCCTTAACCTCAGCCTTACCCTAACCCGTGCCCTAAACCTAACCCGTACACTAACACTAAACAGTACCGTAACATGTACGCTTAACCTAAACCCTTGTCGTACACTAACCTGTCCCCTAAACTGTCCCCGTCCTCTAACCCGAACCCTAACCCTAACCCTAACCGTAGCCCTTACCCTAAGCCTTATGCTAACCCGTCCCCTAATCCTAACCCGTACGCTAACAGTAACCCGTACCCTAACACGTACGCTCACCCTAAACCGTTGTCATAACCAAACCTGTCCCCTAAACCGTCCCCGTCCCCTAACACTATCCCTAACCCTAACCCTAACCCTAACCCTTACCCAAAGCCTTACTCTAACCCGTCCAATAATCCTAACGCGTACGCTAAAACTAACCCATAACCTAACACGTACGCTGAACTTAAACTGTTATCGTACCCTAACCTGTCCCCTAAACCGTCCCCGTCCCCTAACCCTAACCCTAACACTAACCCTTTCCCGAAGCCTTACCCTAAACCGTCCCCTAATCCTAACCCGTACGCTAACATTAAAACGTACCCTAACACGTACGCTCACACTAAATCATTGTCGTACCCTAACCTGTCCCCTAAACCATCCCCGTCCCCTAATCCTAACCCTAACCCTAACCCTAACCCTTACCCGAAGCCTTACACTAACCCGTACCCTAATCCTAATGGGTACGCTAACACTAACCAGTACCCTAACACTTACGCTCACCCTAAACCGTTGTCATACACTAACCTGTCCCCTAAAACGTCCCCATCCCCTAACCCTAACCCTAGCCCTAACTCTAATCCTAACCCTTACCCGAAGCCTTAACCTAACCCGTACCCTAATCCTAACGCATACGCTAACACTAAGCAGTACCCTAACACGTACGCTCACCCTAAACCGTTGTCGTACCCTAACCTGTCCCTTAAACCGTCCCCATCCCCTAACCCTAACCCTAACCCTAACTCTAACCCTAACCCTTACCTGAAGCCTTACCCTAACCCGTCCCCTACTCCTAACCCGTACGCTAACACTAACCCGTACCCTAACACGTATGCTCACACTAAAACTTTGTCTTACCCTAACCTTTCCCCTAAACCGTCCCCGTCCACGTCACCATCCCCTAACCCTAACCCTAACCCTACCCCTAACCCTTACCCAAAGCCTTACACTAACCCGTCCCCTAATCCTAACGCGTACGATAACACTAACCCGTACCTTAACACGTACGCTCACCCTAAACAGTTGTCGTAACCTAACGTGTCACCTAAACCGTCCCCGTCCCCTAACACTAACCCTAACCGTAAACGTAACCCTTACCCGAAGCCTTACCCTAACACATTCCCTAATCCTAAACCGTATGGTAACACTAACCAATACCCTAACACGTACGCTCACCCTAAACCGTTGTCGTACCCTAAAATGTCCCCTAAACCGCCCCCATCCCCTAACCCTAACCTTAACCCTAAACCTAATTCTTACCCGCAGCCTTAGCCTAACCCGTGTCCTAAACCTAACCCGTACACTATCACTAACCAGTACCCTAAAACATACGCTTAACCTAAACCCTTGTCATACACTAACCTGTCCCCTCAACTGTCCCCGTCCTCTAACCCTTACCTTAACCCAAACCCTAGCCCTTACCCTAAGCCTTACGCTAACCCGTCCCCTAATCCTAACCCGTACGTTAACAGTAACCCGTACCCCAACACGTACGCTCACCCTAAACAGTTGTCATAACCTAACCTGTCCCCTAAACCGTTCCCGTTGCCTAACCCTAACCCTAACCATAACCATAGCCCTTACCCGAAGCCTTACCCTAACCCGTCCCCTAATCCTAACCCGTACGCTAACACTAACCCGTACCCTAACACGTACGTTCACCCTAAACCGTTGTCGTACCCTAACCTGTGCCCTAAACCGTCCCCGTCCCCGAACCCTAACCCTAACCGTAACCCAAACCCTAACCCTTACCCGAAGCCTTACCCTAACCCGTCCCCTAACCCTAACCCGTACGCTAACACTAACCCGTACCCTAACACGTACGCTCACCATAAACTGTTTTCATAACCAAACATGTCCCCTAAACCGTCCCCGTCCCCTAACCCTAAGCTAACCCTAACCCTTACCCGAAGCCTTACCCTAACCCGTCCCCTAATCCTAACCCGTACGCTAAAACTAACCCATACCCTAACACCTACGCTCACGCTAAACCGTTGTCGTACCCTAACCTATCCTCTAAACCTTCCCCGTCCACTAACCCTAACCCCAACCCTAACCCTAACCCTTACCTGAAGCCTTACCCTAACCCGTGCCCTAAACCTAACCCGAACACTAACACTAAACAGTACCCTAAAACGTACGCTTAACCTAAACCCATGTCGTACACTAACCGGTCCCCTAAACCGTCCCCGTCCCCTAAGCCTAACCCTAACCCTAATCCTTACCCTAACCCTAACCCGAAGCCTTACGCTAAGCCGTCCCCTAATCCTTATCCGTACGCTAACACTAACCCGTACCCTAACACGTACGCTCACCCTAAACCGTTGTCGTACCCTAACCTGTCCCCTAAAACGTCCCCATCCCCTAACCCAAACCCTAGCCCTAACTCTAACCCTAACCCTTACCTGAAGACTTACTCTAACCCGTCCCCTAACCCTAACGCATACGCTAACACTAACCAGTACCCTAAAACGTATGCTCACCTTAAACCGTTGTCGTACCCTAACCTGTCCCCTAAACCGTCCCCGTCCCCGTCCCCATCCCCTAATCCAAACCCTAGCCCTAACCCTAACCTTAACCCTTATCCGAAGACTTACACTAACCCGTAACCTAATGCTAACCCGTACGCCCACACTAAACCGTACCCTAACACGTACGCACACCCTAAACCATTGTCGTACCATAATAAGTTCCCTAAACCGTCCCCGTCCCCTAACCCTAATCCTAACCCTAAACCTAACCCTAACCCTTACCCGAAACCTTACCCTAACCCATGCCCTAATACTAACTCGTACGCTAACACTAACCCATACCCTATCACGTAGGCTCACCCTAAACCGTTGTCGTACACTAACCTGTCCCCTAAACCATCCCCGTCCCCTAACCCTAACCCTAACCCTAACCCTAACCCTTACCCAAAGCCTTACTCTAACCCGTCCACTAATCCTAACGCGTACGCTAAAACTAACCCATACCCAAACACGTACGCTCACCTTAAACTGTTATCGTACCCTAACCTGTCCCCTACACCGTCCCCGTCCCCTAACCCTAACCCTAACCCTAAACCTTATCCGAAGCCTTACACTAACCCATTCCCTAATCCTAACTCGTACGCTAACACTAACCCGTATTCTAACACGTAGGCTCACCCTAAACCATTGTCGCACACTAACCTGTCCCCTAAACAATCCCCATCCCCTAAACCTAACCCTAACACTAACCCTAACCCTAACCCTTACCCAAAGCCTTACCCTAACCCGTCCACTAATCCTAACGCGTACGCTAAAACTAACCCATACCCTAAAACGTACGCTCACCTTAAACTGTTATCGTACCCTAACCTGTCCACTAAACCGTCCCTGTCCCCGTACCCTAAGCCTAACCCTAAACCTAACCCTAAACCTACCCCTTACCCGAAGCCTTACCCTAACCCGTCCCCTAATCCTACTCCGTACGTTATCACTAACCGGTACCCTAACATGTACACCCACCCTAAAACGTTGTTGTACCCTAAATTGTCCCCTAAACCATCCCCGTCCCCTAACCCTAACCCTAACACTAACCCTAAACCTTACCCGTAGCCTTACCCTAACCCGTCGCCTAATCCTAACCCGTACGATAACAATAACGCATACCCTAACACGTACGCTCACACTAAACCATTGTCGTACCCTAACCTGTCCCCTAAACCGTCCCCATCCCCTAACCCTAACCCTAACCCTAACCGTAACCCTTACCCGAAGCCTTACACTAACCCCTTCCCTAATCCTAATGGGTACGCTAACACTAACCAGTACCCTAACACGTACGCTCACCCTAAACAGTTGTCGTACCCTAACCTGTCCACTAAAACGTCCCCATCCCCTAAACCTAACCCTAGCCCTAACTCTAACCCTAACCCTTACCGGAAGCCTTACCCTAACCCGTACCCTAATCCTAACCCGTACGCTAACACTAACCCGTACCCTAACATGTACGCTCACACTAAAGCTTTGTCTTACCCTAAACTTTCCCCTAAACCGTCCCCGTCCCTGTCCCCATCCCCTAACCCTAACCCTAACCCTAACCCTAAACCTTACCCAAAGCCTTACCATAACCCGTCCACTAATCCTAACCCGTACGCTAACACTAACCCGTACCTTAACACGTACGCTCACTCTAAACCGTTGCCGTAACCTAACGTGTCCCCTAAACCGTCCCCGTCCCCTAACACTAACCCTAAACCTAACCCTTACCCTTACCCGAAGCCTTAACTTAACACATTCCCTAATCCTAACCCGTACGGTAACACTAACCAGTACCCTAACATGTACGCTCACCCTAAACCGTTGTCGTACCCTAAAATGTCCCCTAAACCGTCCCCGTCCTCTAACCCTAACCCTAACCCTTACCCTAACCCTAACCCTTTCCCGCAGCCTTACACTTACCCGTGCCCTAAACCTACCCCGTACACTAACACTAACCATTACCCTAACACATACGCTTAACCTAAATCCTTGTAGTACACTAACCAGTCCCCTAAACTGTCCCCGTCTTCTAACCCTTATCCTAACCCTAACCCTAGCCGTTACCCTAAGCCGTACGCTAACCCGTCCCCTAATCCTAACCCGTACGCTAACAGTAACACGTACCCTAACACGTACGCTCACCCTAAACAGTTGTCATAGCCTAACCTGCCCCCTAAACCGTTCCCGTCCCCTAACCCTAACCCTAACCCTAACCATAACCCTTACCCGAAGCCTTACCCTAACCCGTCTCCTAATCCTAACCCGTACGCTAACACTAACCTGTACCCTAACACGTACGCTCACCCTAAACCGTTGTCGTACCCTAACCTGTCCCCTATACCATCCCCGTCCCCGAATCCTAACCCTAACCGTAACCCTAAACCTAACCCTTACCCGAAGCCTTACCCTAACCCGTCCCCTAATCCTAACCCGTATGCTAACACTAACCAGTACCCTAACACGTACGCTCACCCTCAACCGTTGTCGTACCCTAACCTGTCCCCTAAACCGTCCCCATCCCCTCACCCTAACCCTAACATTAACCCTAATCCTTACCCGAAACCTTAACCTAACCTGTCACCTAAACCTAACCCGTACGCTAACACTAACCCGAACCCTAACACGTACGCTTAACCTAAAACGTTGTCGTACCCTAACATGTCCCATAATCCGTCACCATCCCCTTATCCTAAGCCTGACCCTCACCCTAACCCTAACCCGTACCCGAAGTCTTACACTAACCCGTCCCCTAATCCTAATCCGTACGCTAACACTAACACGTACCCTAACACATACGCTCACCCTAAACAGTTGTTGTACCCTAACCAGTCCCCTAAACCGTCCCCGTCCACTAACCCTAACCTTAACCGTAACACTAACCCTAACACTTACCCGAAGCCTTACCCTAACCCGTCACCTAAGCCTAACCCGTACGCTAACACTAACCCGTACCCTAACACGAACGCAAAGCCTAAACCGTTCTCGTATCCTAACCTGTCGCCTAAACCGTCCCCATCCCCTAACCCTAACCCTAACCCTAACCCTAACCCTAACCCTAACCCTTACCCGAAGCCTTATCCTTACCCATCCCCTAATCCTAACCTGTACGCTAACACTAACATGTACCCTAAAACGTACGCTCACCCTAAACCGCTGTCGTACCCTAACCTGTCCCCTAAACCGTCCCCGTCCCCGTCCACTAACCCTAACCCTAACCCTTACCCGAAGCCTTACCCTAACCCGTCCCCTAAACCTAACCCGTACGCTAACACTAACCCGTACCCTAACACTTACGCTCACCCTAAACCGTTGTTGTACCTTAAACTGTCCCCTAAACCGTCCCTGTCTCCTAACCCTAACCCTAATCCTATCCCTAACCCTAACCCTTACCCGAAGCCTTACCCTAACTTGTCCCCTAATCCTAACCCGTACGCTAACACTAACCCGTGCCCTAACACGTATGCTCACCCTAAACCGTTGTTGTTCCCTAACCTGTCCTCTAAACAGTCCCCGTTCCCTAACCTTTACCCTAACCTTAACCCTAACCATAACCCTTACCCGAAGCCTTACCCTCACCCGAACCCTAATCCTAACTCGTATGCTTACACTAACCCGTACCCTACCACGTATGCTCACCCTAAAACGTTGTCGTACTCTAACCTGTCCCCTAAACTGTCCCCGTCCTCTACCCTAACCCTAATCCTAACCCTAACCCTAACACTTACCCGAAGCCTTACCCTAACCGGTCCCCTAAACCTAACCCATACGCTAACACTAACCTGTACCCTAACACGTACGCTCACCCTAAACCTATGTCTTACCCTAACCTATCCCCTAAACCGTCCCCGTCCCAGTCCCTATCCCCTAACCCTAACCCTAACCCTACCCCTAACCCTTACCCAAAGCTTTACCCTAACCCGTCCCCTAATCCTAACCCGTACCCTAACACTAACCCATACCTTAACACGTGCGCTCACCCTAAACCGTTGTCGTAACCTAACATGTCCCCTAAACTGTCCCCGTCCCCTAACATTAACCGTAACCCTACGCCTAACCCTAACCCTTACCTGAAGCCTTACCCTAGCACATTCCCTAATCCTAACCCGTACGCTAACACTAACCCGTACCCTAACACGTACGCTCACCCTAAACCGTTGTCGTACCCTAACATGTCCCCTAAACCGTCCCCGTCCCCTAATCCTAACCCTAACCCTAACCCTAACCTTTACCCAAAGCCTTACCCTAACCCGTCCCCTAATCCTAAACCATACGCTAAAACTAACCCATACCCTAACACGTACGCTCACCCTAAACCGTTGTCGTACCCTAACCTATCCTCTAAACCGTCCCCGTCCCCTAACCCTAACCCCAACCCTAACCCTAACCCTTAACCTCAGCCTTACCCTAACCCGTGCCCTAAACCTAACCCGTACACTAACACTAAACAGTACCGTAACATGTACGCTTAACCTAAACCCTTGTCGTACACTAACCTGTCCCCTAAACTGTCCCCGTCCTCTAACCCGAACCCTAACCCTAACCCTAACCGTAGCCCTTACCCTACGCCTTATGCTAACCCGTCCCCTAATCCTAACCCGTACGCTAACAGTAACCCGTACCCTAACACGTACGCTCACCCTAAACCGTTGTCATAACCAAACCTGTCCCCTAAACCGTCCCCGTCCCCTAACACTATCCCTAACCCTAACCCTAACCCTAACCCTTACCCAAAGCCTTACTCTAACCCGTCCAATAATCCTAACGCGTACGCTAAAACTAACCCATAACCTAACACGTACGCTGAACTTAAACTGTTATCGTACCCTAACCTGTCCCCTAAACCGTCCCCGTCCCCTAACCCTAACCCTAACCCTAACACTAACCCTTTCCCGAAGCCTTACCCTAACCCGTCCCGTAATCCTACTCCGTACGTTAACACTAACCTGTACCCTAACACATACGCTCACCCTAAACCGTTGTTGTACCCTAAACTGTCCCCTAAACCATCCCCGTCCCCTAACCATAACCCTAACACTAACCCTAAACCTTACCCGAAGCCTTACCCTAAACCGTCCCCTAATCCTAACCCGTACGCTAACATTAAAACGTACCCTAACACGTACGCTCACACTAAATCATTGTCGTACTCTAACATGTCCCCTAAACCATCCCCGTCCCCTAATCCTAACCCTAACCCTAACCCTAACCCTTACCCGAAGCCTTAACCTAACCCGTACCCTAATCCTAACGCATACGCTAACACTAAGCAGTACCCTAACACGTACGCTCACCCTAAACCGTTGTCGTACCCTAACCTGTCCCTTAAACCGTCCCCATCCCCTAACCCTAACCCTAACCCTAACTCTAACCCTAACCCTTACCTGAAGCCTTACCCTAACCCGTCCCCTACTCCTAACCCTTACGCTAACACTAACCCGTACCCTAACACGTATGCTCACACTAAAACTTTGTCTTACCCTAACCTTTCCCCTAAACCGTCCCCGTCCACGTCACCATCCCCTAACCCTAACCCTAACCCTACCCCTAACCCTTAACCAAAGCCTTACACTAACCCATCCCCTAATCCTAACGCGTACGATAACACTAACCCGTACCTTAACACGTACGCTCACCCTAAACAGTTGTCGTAACCTAACGTTTCACCTAAACCGTCCCCGTCCCCTAACACTAACCCTAACCGTAAACCTAACCCTTACCCGAAGCCTTACCCTAACACATTCCCTAATCCTAAACCGTACGGTAACACTAACCAATACCCTAACACGTACGCTCACCCTAAACCGTTGTCGTACCCTAAAATGTCCCCTAAACCGTCCCCGTCCCCTAACCCTAACCTTAACCCTAAACCTAATTCTTACCCGCAGCCTTAGCCTAACCCGTGTCCTAAACCTAACCCGTACACTATCACTAACCAGTACCCTAAAACGTACGCTTAACCTAAACCCTTGTCATACACTAACCTGTCCCCTCAACTGTCCCCGTCCTCTAACCCTTACCCTAACCCAAACCCTAGCCCTTACCCTAAGCCTTACGCTAACCCGTCCCCTAATCCTAACCCGTACGCTAACAGTAACCCGTACCCTAACACGTACGCTCACCCTAAACAGTTGTCATAACCTAACCTGTCCCCTAAACCGTTCCCGTTGCCTAACCCTAACCCTAACCATAACCATAGCCCTTACCCGAAGCCTTACCCTAACCCGTCCCCTAATCCTAACCCGTACGCTAACACTAACCCGTACCCTAACACGTACGTTCACCCTAAACCGTTGTCGTACCCTAACCTGTGCCCTAAACCGTCCCCGTCCCCGAACCCTAACCCTAACCGTAACCCTAACCCTAACCCTTACCCGAAGCCTTACCCTAACCCGTCCCCTAACCCTAACCCGTACGCTAACACTAACCCGTACCCTAACACGTACGTTCACCATAAACTGTTTTCATAACCAAACATGTCCCCTAAACCGTCCCCGTCCCCTAACCCTAAGCTAACCCTAACCCTTACCCGAAGCCTTACCCTAACCCGTGCCCTAAACCTAACCCGAACACTAACACTAAACAGTACCCTAAAACGTACGCTTAACCTAAACCCATGTCATACACTAACCGGTCCCCTAAACCGTCCCCGTCCCCTAAGCCTAACCCTAACCCTAATCCTTACCCTAACCCTAACCCAAAGCCTTACGCTAAGCCATCCCCTAATCCTTATCCGTACGCTAACACTAACCCGTACCCTAACACGTACGCTCACCCTAAACCGTTGTCGTACCCTAACCTGTCGCCTAAACCGTCCCCGTCCCCTAACCCTAACCCTAACCCTAACCCTAACCCTTAACCGAAGCCTTATCCTTACCTGTCCCCTAATCCTAACTTGTACGCTAACACTAACCCGTACCCTAACACGTACGCTCACTCTAAACCGTTGTCGTACCCTAACCTGTCCCCTAAACCGTCCCCGTCCCCTAACCCTAACCCTAACCCTAACCGTAACCCTAACCCTTACCCGAAGCCTTACCCTAACCCGTCCCCTAATCCTAACCCGTACGCTAACACTAACCCATACCCTAACACGTATGCTCACCCTAAACCGTTGTCGTACCCTAACCTGTCCCCTAAACCGTCCCCGTCTCCTAACTCTAAACCTAATCCTAACCCTAAACCTAATCCTTACCTGAAGCCTTACCCTAAACCGTCCCCTAATCCTAACCCGTACGCTAACACTAACCCGTGCCCTAAAACGTATGCTCACCCTAAACCATTGTCGTACCCTAACCTCTCCTCTAAACCGTCCCCGTCCCCGTCTCCTAACCTTAACCTTAACCCTAACCCTAACCCTTACCCGAAGACTTAAACTAACCCGTCCCCTAATCCTAACCCGTACCCTAACACGAACACGTACCCTAACACGTACGCTCACCCTAAACCGTTGTTGTACCCTAACCTGTCCCCTAAACCGTCCCCGTCCACTAACCCTAACCTTAACCGTAACACTAACCCTAACCCTTACCCGAAGCCTTATCCTTACCCGTCCCCTAATCCTAAACTGTACGCTAACACTAACCCGTACCCTAACACGTACGTTCACCGTAAACCGTTGTCGTACATTAACCTGTCCCCTAAACCATCCGCGTCCCCTAACCCTAACCCTAACCCTAACCCTAAACCTTACCCGAAGACTTACACTAAACCGTCCCCTAATCCTAACATGTACGCTAACACTAACCCTTGCCATAACACGTACGCTCACCCTAAACCGTTGTCGTAAACTAACCTGTGCCCTAAACCATCCCCGTCCCCTAACCCTAACCCTAACCCTATCACTTACCCAAAGCCTTACGCTAACCCGTCCCCTAATCCTAAACCGTACGCTAACACTAATCCGTACTTTAACACGTACGCTCACCCTAAACCGTTGTCGTATCCTAACGTGTCCCCTAAACCATCCCCGTCCCCTAACACTAACCCTAAACCTAACCCTAACCGTAACCCTTACACGAAGCCGTACGCTAACACATTACCTAATTCTAACCCGTACGCTAACTCTAAACCGTACCCTAACACGTACGCTCACCCTAAACCGTTGTTGTACCCTAACATGTCCCCTAAACCGTCCCCGTCCCCTAACCCTAACCCTAACCCTAACCCTAACCGTAACCCTTACCCGAAGCCTTACCCTAACCCGTCCCCTAATCCTAACCCGTACGCTAAAACTAACCCATACCCTAACACCTACGCTCACCCTAAACCGTTGTCGTACCCTAACCTATCCTCTAAACCGTCCCCGTCCCCTAAACCTAACCCCAACTCTAACCCTAACCCTTACCTGAAGCCTTAACCTAACCCGTGCCCTAAACCTAACCCGAACACTAACACTAAACAGTACCCTAAAACGTACGCTTAACCTAAACCCATGTCGTACACTAACCGGTCCCCTAAACCGTCCCCATCCCCTAAGACTAACCCTAACCCTAATCCTTACCCTAACCCTAACCCGAAGCCTTACCCTAACCCGTCACCTAATCCTAACCCGTACGCTAACACTAACCCGTACCCTAACACGTACGCTCACCCTAAACCGTTGTCGTACCCTAACCTGTCGCCTAAACCGTCCCCGGCCCCTAACCCTAAACCTAACCCGAACCCTAACCCTAACCCTTACCCAAAGCCTTATACTTACCCGTTCCCTAATCCTAACCTGTTCGCTAACACTAACCCGTACCCTAACACGTACGCTCACCCTAAACCATTGTCGTACACTAACCTGTCCCCTAAACCGTCCCCGTCCTCTAACCCTAACCCTAACCCTAACCCTTACCCGAAGCCTTACCCTAACCCGTCCCCTAATCCTAACACGTACGCTAACACTAACTCGTACCCTAACACGTACGCTCACCCGAAAACATTGTCGTACCCTCACCAGTCCCGTAAACCGTCCCCGTCCCTTAACCCTAACCCTAAACCTTACCCGAAGCCTTACCCTAACCCCTCCCCTAAACCTAACACATACGCGAACACTAACCCGTACCCTAACACGTACGCTCACCCTAATCTGTTGTCCTACACTAACCTGTACCCTAATCCGTCCCCGTCCCCTAAACCTAACCCTAACCCTAACACTAACCCTAACCCTTAGCCGAATTCTTACCCTAACCCGTCCCCTAATCCGAACCCTTACGCTAACACTAACCCGTACCCTAACACGTACGCTCACACTAAACTGTTGTCGTACCCTAACCTGTCCCCTAAACCATCGCCATCCCCTTAACATAACCCTAACCATAACACTAACCCTAACCCTAACCCTTACCCGAAGCCTTACACTAACCCGTCTCCTAATCCTAACCCGTACGCTAACACTAATCCATACCCTAACACGTACGCTCACAATAAACCATTGTCGTACCCTAACCTGTCCCCTAAACTGTCCCCGTCCCCTAACCCTAACCCTAACCCTAACACTAACCCTAACCCTTAGCTGAATCCTTACCCTAACCCGTCCCCTAAACCTAACCCGTATTCTAACACTAACCCGTGCCCTAACACGTGTGCTCACCCTAAACCGCTGTCGTACACTAACCGGTCCCCTAAACAGTCCCCGTTCCCAAACCCTAACCCTAACCCTAACCATAACCCTTACCCGAAGCATTACCCTAACCCTTCCCCTAATCCTAACCCGTACACTTACACTAACACGTACCCTAACACGTACGCTCATCCTAAACTATTGTCATACTCTAACCTGTCCCCTAAACCGTCCCCGTCCTCTAACACTAACCCTAACACTAACCCTAACCCTTACCCGAAGCCTTACACTAACCCGTCTCCTAATCCTAACCCGTACGCTAACACTAACCCATACCCTAACACGTACGCTCACACTAAACCATTGTCGTACCCTAACCTGTCCTCTAAACCGCCTCCGTCCCCTAACCCTAACCCTAACCCTAACACTAACCCTAACCATTAGCCGAAGTCTTACCCTAACCCGTCCCCTAATCCGAACCCGTACGCTAACACTAAGCCGTACCCTAACACGTACACTCTCCCTAAAGCGTTGTCATACCCTAACCAGTCCCCTAAACCGTCCCCGTCCCCTAAACCTAACCCTAACCCTAACCCTAACCCTTACCCGAAGCCTTACACTAAACCGTCCACTAATCCTAACCCGTACGCTAACACTAACCCGTACCCTAACACTTACGCTCACCCTAAACCGTTGTCGTACCATAACCTGTCTCCTAAACCGTTCCCGTCCCCTAACCCTAAACCTAACCCTAAACCTAACCGGTCGCCTAAGCCGTCCCCGTCTCCGTCCCCTAACCCTAACCCTAACCCTAAACCTTACCCGAAGCCTTACACTAACCCGTCCCCTAATCCTAACCCGTACGCTAACACTAACCCGTACCGTAACACGTAGGCTCACCCTAAATCGTTGTCGTATCCTAACCTTTCCCCTAAACCGTCCCCGTCCCCTAACCATAACCCTAACCCTATCCCTAAACCTAACCCTTACCCGAAGCCTTACCGTACCCCGTCACCTAATCCTAACCCGTACGCTAACACTAACCTGTACCCTAACATGTACGCTCACCCTAAACCGTTGCCGTACCCTAACCTGTCTCCTAAACAATCCCCGTCCCCTTATCCTAACCCTAACCCTAACGCTTACCAAAGCCTTACACTAATCCGTCCCCTAATCCTAACACGTACGCTAACACTAACCCGTACCCTAACACGTACGCCTACCGTAAAGTGTTGTCGTACAGTAAACTGTCCCCTAAACCGTCCCCGTACCCTAAACCTAACACTAACCCTAACCCTAACCTTAACCCTAACCCTTACCCGAAGCCTCACCCTAACACGTCCCCTAATCCTAACACATACGCTAACACTAAACCGTACCCTGACACGTACGCTCACCCTAAACCGTTGTCATAGCCTAACCTGTCCCCTAAACCGTCCCCGTCCCCGTCCCCTAACCCTAAACCTAAGCCTAACGCTAAACCTTACCCGAAACCTTACACTAACCCGTCCCCTAATCCTATACTGCACGCTAACACTAAACCGTACCCTAAGACGTATGCTCACCCTAAACCATTTTCGTACTCTAACCTGTCCCCTAAACCATCCCCGTCCCTCAACCCTAACCCTAACCGTAACCCTAAACCTAAGACTTAACCGAAGCCTTACCCTAACCCGTCCCCTAATCCTAACCAGTACGCTAACACTAACCCGTACCCTAACACGTACGCTCACCCTAAACAGTTGCGGTACCCTAACCTGTCCCCTAAACCGTCCCCATCCCCTAACCCTAAGCCTAACCCTAAACCTAACCCTTACCCGAAGACTTACCCTAACCCGTCCCCTAATCCTAAACCGTACGTTAACACTAACCCGTACCCTAACATGTTCAATCACCCTAAACATTTGTCGTACCCTAACTTGTCCCCTAAACCATCCCCATCCCCTAACCGTAACACTAACCATAACCCTAACCCTAACCCTTAACCGAAGTCTTCCTCTTACCCATCCCGTAATCCTAACCCGTACCCTAACACTAACCCGTACCCTAAAATATACGCTCACCCTAAACTTTTGTCGTACACTGACCTGTCCCCTAAACCATCCCCGTCCCCTAACCCTAACCCTAACCCCAAAACTTACCCTAACCCTTACCCGAAGCCTTACCCTAACCCGTCCCCTAATCCTAAACCGTACGCTAACACTAACCCATACCCTAACACGTACACTCACCCTAAACCGTTGTCGTACACTAACCTGTCCCCTAAACCGTCCCCGTCCCCTAACCCTAACCCTAACCCTAATCCTAACCCTTAACCGAAGTCTTCCCCTAACCCTTCCCGTAATCCTAACCCGTACCCTAACACTAAACCGTACCCTAAAATGTACGCTCACCCTAAAACTTTGTCGTAAACTGACCTGTCCCCTAAGCAATCCCCGTCCCCTAACCCTAACCCTAACCCCAAACCTTACCCTAACCCTTACCCGAAGCCTTACCCTAACCCGTCCCATAATCCTAACCCGTACGCTAACACTAACCCATGCCCTAACACGTACACTCACCCTAAAACGTTGTCGTACACTTACCTGTCCCCTAAACCGTCCCCATCCCCTAATCCTAACCCTAAACCTAACCCTAACCCTAACCCTAACCCTTACCGGAAGCCTTACCCTAACCCATCCCCTAATCCTAAACCGTACGCTAGCACTAACACATACCCTAACATGTACGCTCACCCTAAACCGTTGTCGTACCCTAACCTGTCCCCTAAACCGTCCATGTCCCATAACTCTAACATTAACCCTAAACCTAAACATTACCGGAAGCCTTACCTAACCCGCTCCCTAATACTAACCAATACGCTAACACTAACCCGTACCCTAACACGTACGCTCACCCTAAACGGTTGTCGTACCCTAACCGGTCCCCTAAACCGTCCCCATCCCCTAACCCTAACCCTAACCCTAAACCTAAGACTTACCCGAAGCCTTACCCTAACCCGTCCCCTAATCCTAACCGGTACGCTAACAGTAACCCATACCCTAACACGTACGCTCACCCTAAACAGTTGCGGTACCCTAACCTGTCCACTAAACCGTCCCCGTCCCCTATCCCTAACCCTAACCCTAAACCTAACCATTACCCGAAGCCTTACCCTAACCCGTCCCCTAATCCTAACCCGTACGTTAACACTAACCCGTACCCTAACACGTACAATCACCCTAAACATTTGTCGTACCCTAATCTGTCCAATAAACCATCCTCATCCCCTAACCCTAACACTAACCCTAACCCTAAACCTTAACCGAAGTCTTCCCCTTACCCATCCCGTAATCCTAAACCGTACCCTAACACTAACCCGTACCCTAAAATGTACGCTCACCCTAAACCTTTGTCGCACCCTGACCTGTCCTCTAAACCATCCCCGTCCCCTAACCCTAACCCTAACCCCAAACCTTACCCTAACCCTTACCCGAAGCCTTACCTTAACCCGTCCCCTAATCCTAACCCGTACGCTAACACTAACCCGTACCCTAACACGTACACTCACCCTAAACCGTTGTCGTACCCTAACCTGTCCCCTAAACTGTCCCCGTCCCCTAACCCTAACCCTAACCCTAAACCTAACCCTTACCCGAAGCCTTACCCTAAGCGGTCCCCTAATCCTAACCCGTAAGCAAACACTAACCCGTAACCCAAAATGTACGCTCACCCTAAACCGTTGTCGTATGCTAACCTGTCCACTAAACCGTCCCCGTCTCCTAACCCAAACCCTAACCCTAACCCTAATCCTTACCCGATTCCTTACCATAACCCGTCCCCTACTCCTAAACCGTACACTAACCCTAACTCGTAACCTAACACGTACGATCACCCTAAACCGTTGTCGTACACTAACCTGTCCCCTAAACCTTCCCCGTCCCCTACCCCTAACCCTAAACCTAACCCTAACCCTAAACCTTACCCGAAGCCTTACCCTAACCCGTCCCCTAATCCTAACCCGTACGCTAACACTAACCCATAGCCTAACACGTACGCTCACCCTAAACCGTTTTCGTACCCTAACCTGTCCCCTAAACTGTCCCCGTCCCCCAACACTAACCCTAACAATAAGCCTTACCCGAAGCCTTAACCTAACCCGTTCCCTAATCCTAACAGGTACGCTAACACTAACCCGTACCCTAACACGTACGCTCACCCTAAACCGTTGCGGTACCCTAACCTGTCCCCTAAAACGTCCCCGTCCCCGTCCCCTAACCCTAACCCTAACCCTAACACTTCCCCGTAGCCTTACCCTAACCCGTCCCATAATCCTAACCCGTACGTTAACACTAAACCTTACCCTAACATGTACAATCAAACTAAACCGTTGTCGTACCCTAACCTGTCCCCTAAACCGTCCCCATCCCCTAACCCTAACCCTAACCCTAACCCTAACAATTAACCGAAGCCTTCCCCTAACCCGTCCCGTAATCCTATACCGTACACTAACACTAACCCGTACCCTAACACGTATGCTCAACCTAAACCGTTGTTGCACCCCAACCTGTCCCATAAACAGTCCCCATCCCCTAACGCTAACCCTAACCCTAACCCTAAACCTCACCCTTACCCGAATCCTTACCCAAACCCGTCCCCTTATCCTAACTCGTACGCTAAAACTAATCCGTACCCTAACACGTACGCTCACCCTAAACCGTTGTCGTACCCTAACCTGTCACCTAAACCGTCCGCGTCCCCTAACCCTAATCCTAACCGGTCCCCTAAACCGTCCCCATCCCCGTCCCCTGACCCTAACCCTAACGGTAACCCTTACCCGAAGCCTTACACTAACCCGTCCCCAAATCCTAAACCGTACGCTAACACTAACCCGTACCCTAACACGTACGCTCACCCTAAACCGTTGTCGTACCCTAACCTGTCCCCTAAACCGTCCCTGTCCCCAACCCTAACCCTAAACCTAACAATAACCCTTACCCGAAGCCTTAACGTAACCCGCCCCTAATCATAACCCGTACGCTAACACTAACCCGTACCCTAACACGTACGCTCAACCTAAAACGTTGTCGTACACTAAACTTTCCCCTAAACCGTCCCCATCCCCTAACCCTAACCCTAATCCTAATCCTAACCCTAACCCTAACCCTTACCCGAAGCCTTACCCTAACCAGTCCCATAATCCTAACCCGTACGCTAACACTAACCCGTACCCTAAAATGTACGCTCACCCTAAACCGTTCTAATACACTAACCTGTCCCCTAAACCGTCCCCGTCCCCTAACCCTAACCCTAACCCTAACCCTAACCCTTACCTGAAGCCTTACACAAACCCGTCCCCTAATCCTAACACGTACGCTAACACTAACCCGTACCCTAACACGTACGCTCACCCTAAACCATAGTCGTATCCTAACCTTTCCCTTAAATGGTCCCCATCCCCAAACCCTAACACTAACCCTATCCCTAACCCTAACCCTTACCCGAAGCCTTACCCTAACAAGTCCCCTAATCCTAACCCGTACGCTAAAACTAACCCATACCCTAACACGTACGCTCACCCTAAACCGTTGTCGTACCCTAACCTGTCCCCTAAACCGTCTCCGTCCCCTAACCCTAACCCTAACACTAACCCTAACCATTATCCGAAGCCTTACCCTAACCAGTCCCCTAATCCTAAACCGTACGCTAACACTAAACCGTACCCTAACACGTATGCTCACCCTAAACCGTTGTCATACCCTAACCTGTCCCCTAAACCGTCCCCATCCCCTAACCCTAACCCTAAACCTTACCCGAAGCCTTAACTTAACACGTCCCCTAATGCTAACCCGTACGCTAACACTAACACGTACCCTAACACGTACGCTCACCCTAAAGAGTTATCGTACCCTAACCTGTCCCTTAAACCGTCCCCGTCCCCTAGCCCTAACCCTAACCCTAACCCTAACCATAACACTTACCCGAAGCCTTACACTATCCCGTCCACTAATCCTAACCCGTATGGTAACACTAACCCGTACCCTAACACGTATGCTCATCCTAAACAGTTGTTGTACACTAACCTGTCCCCTATCCTTCCCCGTCCCCTAACCTTAATCTTAACCCTAACCCTTACCCTCACCCTTACCCGAAGCCTTACCCTAACCCGTCCCCGAATCTTAACCCGTATGCTAACAATAACCCGTACCCTAACACGTAAGCTCACCCTAAACCGTTGTACACGAACCTGTCTCCTAAACAGTCCCCCTCCTCTAACCCTAACCCTAACATTTACCCGAAGCCTTACCATAACCCGTCCCCTAATCCTAAACCGTACGCTAACAATAACCCTTATCCTAACACGTACGCTCACCCTAAAGAGTTGTCGTACCCTACCCTGTCCCCTAAACCGTACCCGTCTCCTAACCCTAAGCCTAACCCTAAACCTAACCCTAACCCTTACCCGAAGCCTAACACTAACCCGTCCCCTAATCCTAACCCATAAGCGAACACTAACCCGTACCCTAACACGTACGCTCACCCTAAACCGTTGTCGTACCCGAAACTGTCCCCTAAACCATCCCCGTGCCCTATCCCTAACCCTAACACTAAACCTAACACTTCCCCGAAGACTTACGCTAACCCGTGCCCTAATCCTAACCCGTACGCTAACACTAACCCTTACCCTAAAAATTACGCTCACTCTAAACAGTTGTCGAACACTAACCTGTCCCCTAAACCGTCCCCGTCCCCGTCCCCGTCCCCTAACCCTAACCCTAACCCTTCCCCGAAGCCTTACCCTAAGCCGTCCCCTAATCCTAACCCGTAAGCTAACGCTAAATCGTACCCTAGCATGTACGCTCACACTAAACCGCTGTTGTACCCTAACCTGTCCTCTAAACCGTCCCCGTCCCCTAACCCTAACCCAAACCTAACCCTAAACCTAACCCTTACCTGAAGCCTTACCCTAACCCGTCCCCTAATCCTAACCCGTACGCTAACACTAACCCGTACCCTAAGACGTACACTCACCCTAAAGCGTTGTCGTACCGTAACCTGTCCCCTAAACCGTCCCCGTCCTCTAACCCTAACGCTAACCTTAACCCTAACCATAAACCTTACCCGAAGCCTTACACTAACCCGTCCCCTAATCCTAACCCGTACGCTAACACTAACCCATACCCTAACACGTACGCTCACCCTAAACCGTTGTCGTACACGAACCTGTCCCCTAATCCGTTCCCGTCACCTAACCCTAACCCTAACCCTAACCCTTACCCGAAGCCTTACCCTAACCCGTCCCCTAATCCTAACCCGTACGCTAACACTAACCCGTACCGTAACACGTACGCTCACCCTAAACCGCTGTCGTACCCTAACCTGTCCTCTAAACCGTCGCCGTCCCCTAACACTAACCCTAACCCAACCCTAACCGTAAACCTAAACCTTACCCGAAGCCTTACCCTAACCCATCCCCTAATCCTAACCCGTACACTAACACTAAGCCGTACCCTAAGACGTACACTCACCCTAAAGTGTTGTCGTACCCTAACCTGTCCCCTAAACCGTCCCCGTCCCCTAACACTAACACTAAACCTAACCCTAAACCTAAACCTTACCCGAAGCCTTACCCTAACCCGTTCCCTAATCCTAACCCGTACGTTTACACTAACCCGTACCCTAACACGTCCGCTCACCCTAAACCGTTGTCGTACCCTAACATGTCCCCTAAACCGTCCCCGTCCCCTAACCCTAACCCTAACCCTAGACCTTAGCCGAAGCCTTACCCTAACCCATCCCCTAATCCTAACCCGTACGTTTACATTAACCCATACCCTAACACGTACGCTCACCCTAAACCATTGTCGTACCCTAACCTATCCCGTAAACAGTCCCCGTCCTCTAAACCTAAACCTAATCCTAAGCATAACCCTTACCCGAAGCCTTACCCTAACCCGTCCCCTAGTCCTAAACCGTATGCTAACATTAAACCATACCCTAACACATACGCTCACACTAAACCATTGTCGTACCCTAACCAGTCCCCTAAACCGTCCCCATCCCCTAACCCTAACCCTAATCCTAAACCTAAACCTAACCCTTTCCCGAAGCCTTACCTTAACCCGACCCCTAATCCTAAACCGTACGCTAACACTATCCTTTACCCTAACACGTACGCTAACCCTAAACCGTTGTCATACCTTAACCTGTCCCCTAAACCGTCCCCGTCCCCTAATCCTAACCCTAACCCTTACCGTAAGCCTTACCCTAAGTCTTCACCTAATCCTAACACGTACACTAACACTAAACAGTACCCTAACACGTACGCTCACCCTAAACGGTTATCCTACACTAACCTGTCCCCTAAACCGTCCCCGTCCCCTAACCCTTAACCTAAAGCTAACCTTAACCGTTAACCGAAGCCTTACGCTAACCGGTCCCCTAATCCTAACACGTATGCTAACACTTACCCGTTCCCTAACATGTACGCTCACCCTAAAGATTTGTCGAACTCTAACCGGTCCCCAAAACCGTCCCCGTCCCCTAACCCTAACCCTAACCCTGACCCAAACCCTAACCCTTACCGGAAGTCTTACTCTAACCCATCCCCTAATCCTAACCCGTACGCTAACACTAACCCATACCCTAACACGTACGCTCACCCTAAACCGTTGTCGAACCTTAACCTGTCTCCTAAACCGTCCCCGTCCCCTAACCCTAACCCTGACCCAAACCCTAACCCTTACCCGAAGCCTTACCCTAAGCCGTACCCTAATCCTAACATGTACGCTAACACTAACCCGTACCTTAACACGTACGCTCAACCTAAACCGTTGTCATACCCTAACCTGTCCCCTAAACCGTCCCCGTCTCCTAACCCTAACCCTAACCCTAAACCTAACCCTATCCCTAACCATAACCCTTACCCGAAGCCTTACCCTAACCCGTCCAATAATCCTAACCCGTACGCTAACACTAACACGTACTGTAACACGTACGCTCACCCTAAACCATTGTCGTAAATTAACCTGTCCCCTAAACCGTCCCCGTACCCTAACACTAACCCTAAACCTAACCCTAACCCTAAACCTTACCCGAAGCCTTAACCTAACCCGTTCTCTAATCCTAACCCGTACGTTTACACTAACCTGTACCCTAACACATTCACTCACCCTAAACCGTTGTCATAACCTAACATGTCCCCTAAACCGTCCCCGTCCCCGTCCGCATCCCCTAACCCTAACCCTAACCCTAACCATAACCCTTACCCAAAGCCTTACCCTAACCCGTCCCCTAATCCTAAACCGTACGCTAACACTAACCCGTAACTTAACACGTACGCTAACCCTAAACCATTTTCGTAACCTAACGTGTCCCCTAAACCGTCCCCGTCCCCTAACACTAACCCTAACCCTAACCCTTATCCGAAGCCTTACCCTAACACATTCCCTAATCCTAAACCGTATGTTAACACTACCCCGTACCCTAACACGTACGCTCACCCTAAACCGTTGTTGTAACCTAACATGTCCCCTAAACCGTCCCCATCCCCTAACCCTAACCCTAACTCTTACCCTTACCCAAAGCCTTACCCTAACCCGTCCCCTAATCCTAACCCGTACGCTAAAACTAACCCATACCCTAACACGTACGCTTACCCTAAACCGTTGTACCCTAACCTATCCTCTAAACCATCCCCGTCCCCTAACCCTAACCCCAACCCTAAACCTAACCCTTACCCGAAGCCTTACCCTAAACAGTGCCCTAAACCTAACCCGTACACTAACACTAACCAGTACCCTAACACGTACGCTTAACCTAAACCCTTGTCGTACACTAAACTGTCCCCTAAACTGTCCCTGTCCCCTAACCCTAACCCTAACCCTATCTCTTTCCCGAAGCCTTACACTAACCCGTCCCCTAATCCTAAACCGTACCCTAACATTAAATCGTACCCTAGCACGTACGCTCACCCTAAACTGTTGTCGTACCCTAACCTGTCCCCTAAACCATCACCGTCCCCTAACCCTAACCCTAACCCTAAACCGAACCCTTACCCGAAGCCTTACCCTAATCCGTCCCCGAATCCTAACCCGTACTCTAAACTAACCCGTACCCTAACATGTACGCTCACCCTAAACCGCTGTCGTACCCTAACATGTCCTCTAAACCGTCGCCGTCCCCTAACCCTAACCCAACCCTAACCCTAAAATTAACCCTTACCCGAAGCCTTACCCTAACCCATACCCTAAGACGTAAGCTCACCCTAAAGTGTTGTCGTACCCTAACCTTTCCCCTAAACCGTCCCCGTCCCCTAACACTAACCCTAAACCTAACCCTAAACCTAACCCTAAACCTAAACCTTACCCGAAGCCTTACACTAAACCGTTCCCTAATCCTAACCCGTACGTTTACACTAACCCGTACCCTAACACGTTCGCTCACGCTAAATCGTTGTCGTACCCTAACATGTCCCCTAAACCCTCCCCATCCCCTAACCCTAACCTTAACCCTAACCCTAGCCCTTACCCGAAGCCTTACCCTAACCCGTCCCCTAATCCTAACCCGTACGTTTACACTAACCCATACCCTAACACGTACGCTCACCCTAAACCGTTGTCGTACA
Source organism: Phocoena phocoena (assembly GCF_963924675.1). NCBI lineage: Eukaryota > Metazoa > Chordata > Mammalia > Artiodactyla > Phocoenidae > Phocoena > Phocoena phocoena. The sequence continues at coordinate 94,393 of NW_027077358.1, read as the reverse complement.
CTAACCTGTCCCCTAAACCGTCCCCGTCCCCTAACCCTAACCTTAAATCTAACCCTAACCCTTACCCGAAGCCTTACTCTAACCAGTCCCCTAATTCTAACCCGTACGCTAACACTAACCCGTACCCTAACACGTACGCTCACACTAAACCGTTGTCCTACCCTAACCTGTCACCTAAACCGTCGCCGTTCCCTAAACCTAACCCTAACCCTAACACTAACCCTCACCCCAACCCTTACCCGAAGCCTTACCCTCTCCCGTCTCCTAATCCTAACCCTTACACTAACACTAACACATACCCTCACACGTACGCTCACCCTAAACCATTGTCGTACCAGAACCTGTCACCTAAACGGTCCCCGTCCCCGTCCCCTAACCCTAAACTTAACCCTAACCATAAACCTTACCCGAAGCCTTACCCTAACCCGTCTTCTAATCCTACCTCGTACGCTAAAACTAAACCATACCCTAACACTTACGCTCACCCTAAACCGTTGTCATACCCTAAACTGTCCCCTAAACGGTCCCCGTACCCTAACCCTAACCCTAAACCTAATCCTAGCCCTAACCCTTACCCGAAGCCTTACCCTAACCATTCCCCTAATCCTAACCCGTACGCTAACACTAACCCGTACCCTAACACGTACGCTCACCCTACACCATTGTCGTATCCTAACCTTGCCCCTAAACCCTCCCCGTCCCCTAACCCTAACCCTCTACCTAACCTAAACCTTACCCGTAGCCTTACCCTAACCCGTCACCTAATCCTAACCCGTACGCTAAAACTAACCCGTACACTAAAGCGTATGCTCATCCTAAACCGTTGCCGTACACTAACCTTTCTCCTAAACCGTCCCCGTCCCCTAAACCAAACCCTTACCCTCACCCTAACGCTTACCCGAAGCCTTACACTAACCTGTCCCCTAATCCTTGCCCATACGCTAACACTAACCCGTACCCTAACACGTACGCTCACACTAAACCATTGCCGTACCCTAACCTGTCCCCTAAACCGTCCCCGTCCCCTAACCCTAACACTAACCCTAACCATAACCCTAACCCTAACCCTTTCCCGAAGCTTTACCCTAACACGTCCCCTAATCCTAACCCATACGGTAACATTAACCCGTACCCTAACACGTACGCTCACCCTAAACCGTTGTCAGAGCCTAACCTGTCCCATAAACCGTCCCCGTCCCCGTCACCTAACCCTAAGCCTAACCCTAACCCTAACCCTTACCCGAAACCTTACACTGACCCGTCCCCTAATCCTATACTCTACGCTAACACTAAACCGTACCCTAACACGTACAGTCACCCTAAACCGTTGTCGTACCCTAACATGTACCCTAAATCCTCTCCGTCCCCTAACCCTAACCCTAAACCTAACCCTAACCCTAACCTTACCCGAAGCCTTACCCTAACCCGTCCCCTAATCCTAACCCGTAAGCTAACACTAACCCATAGCCTAACACGTACGCTCACCCTAAAACGATGTCGTACCCTAACCTTTCCCCTAAACCGTCCCCGTCCTCTAACCCTAATCCTAAACCTAACCCTAACCCTAACCCTTACCCGAAGCCTTACCCTAACCCGTCCCATAATCCTAAACCATACGCTAACAATAACCCGTACCCTAACACGTACGTTCACCCTAAACCATTGTCGTACACTAACCTGTCCCCTAAACCGTCCCCGTCCCCGTCTCCTAACCTTAACCCTAACCCTAACCCTAACCCTAACTCTAACCCTTACCCGAAGACTTACACTAACCTGTCCCCTAATCCTAACCTGTATGCTAACACTAACCCCTACCCTAACACGTACCCTCACCCTAAACCGTTGTCGTACACTAACCTGTCCCCTAAACCGTCCCCGTCCCGTAACCCTAACCCTAAACCTAAGCCTAACCCTTACCCGAAGCCTTACCCTAACTCGTCCCCTAATCCTAACCCGTACGCTAACACTAATTCGTACCCTAACACGTACGCTCACCCTAAACCGTTGTCATACCCTAACAAGTCCCCTAAACCGTCCCCGTCCCTTAACCCTAACCCTAACCCTAAACCTTACCCAAAGCCTTACACTAACCCCTCCCCTAATCCTAACCCGTACACTAACAAGAACCCGTACCCTAACACGTACGCTCACCCTAAACTGTTGTCGTACCCTAACCTGTCCCCTAAACCGTCCCCGTCCCATAACACTAAACCTAACCCTAATGCTAACCCTTACCCGAAGCCTTAACCTAACCCGTGCCCTAATCCTAACCCGTACGCTAACACTATCCCGTACCCTAACACGTACGCTCACACTAAACCGTTGTCCTACCCTAACCTGTCACCTAAACCGTCGCCGTCCCCTAAACCTAACCCGAACCCTAACACTAACCCTAACCCTTACCCGAAGCCTTACCCTAACCCGTCTCCTAATCCTAAACCTTACGCTAATACTAACCCATACCCTAACACGTACGCTCACCCTAAACCATTGTCGTACCAGAACCTGTCACCTAAACGGTCCCCGTCCCCGTCCCCTAACCCTAAACCTAACCCTAACCGTAAACCTTACCCGAAGCCTTACCCTAACCCGTCTTCTAGTCCTACCACGTACGCTAAAACTAAATGGTACCCTAACACTTTCGCTCACCCTAAATCGTTGTCATACCCTAACCTGTCCCCTAAACCATCCGTGTCCCCTAACCCTAACCCTAACCCGAACTCTAACCCTAACCCTAACCCAAGCCCTTACCCGAAGCTTTACCCTAACCTGTCCCCTAATCGTAACCCGTACACTAACACTAACCCGTAGCCTAACACGTACGCTCACCCTAAACCGTTGTCATACCCTAACCTGTCCTTTAAACCGTCCACGTCCCCTAACCATAACCCTAACCATAACCCTAACCCTAACCCTAACCCTAGCCCTTACCCTTACCCTAAGCGTAACACTTACCCGAAGCCTTACCCTAACCCTTACGCTAACACTAACCTGTACCCTAACACGTACGATCACCCTAAAACTTTGTTGTACACTAACCTGTACCCTAAACCGTCCCCGTACCCTAACCCTAACCCTAACCCTAACTGTAACTCTAACCCTTCCCCGAAGCCTTGTCCTAATCCGTCCCCTAATCCTAACCCGTACGCTAACACTAACCTGTACCCTAACACGTAATCTCACCCTAAACCATTGTGGTACACTAACCTGTGCCCGAAACCGTCCCCGTCCCTTAATCCTAACCCTAACCCTAACCTTAACCCTAAACCTAACCCTAACCTGTCCCCTAAACCGTCCCCGTCCTGTAACCCTAACCCTAAACCTAACCCTAACACTAACCCTAACCCTTAAGCGAAGCCTTACCCTAACCCGTCCCCTAATCCTAGCCCGTACGCTAACACTAACCCTTACCCTAACACGTACGCTCACCGTAAACTGTTGTCGTACACTAACCAGTCCCCTAAACCGTCCCCGTCCCCTATACCTAACCCTAACCCTAACCCAAACCCTAACCCTTACCCTAAGCCTTACCCTAAACCGTCCCCTAATCCTAAACCGTAGGCTAACACTAACCCGTACCCTAACACGTATGCTCACCTAAACCATTGTCGTACACTAACCTGTCCCCTAAACCGTCCCCATCCACTAACCCTAACCCTAACCCTAACCCAAACCCTTACCCGAAGCCTTACCCTAACCCGTCCCCTAATCCTAACCCATACGCTAACACTAACCCGTACCCTAATACGTTCGCCCACCCTCAAACTTTGTCGTACACTAAACTGTCCCCTAAACCGTCCCCGTCCCCGAACTCTAACCCTAACCCTAACCTTAACCCTAAACCAAACCCTTACCCGAAGCCTTACCCTAACCCGTCCCCTAATCCTAACCCATACGCTAACACTAACCCGTTCCCTAACATGTACACTCACCCTAAAGAGTTGTCGAACTCTAACCGAAACCCTAAACCGTCCCCGTCCTCTAACCCTAACCCTAGCGCTGACCCTAACCCTAAACCTTACCGGAAGCCTTACTCTAACCCGTCCCCTAATCTTAACCCATACGCTAACACTAACCCGTACCCTATCACGTACGCTCACCCTAAACCGTTGTCGTACCCTAAACTGTCCTCTAAACCGTCCCCATCTCCTAACCCTAACCCTAATCCTAAACCTAACACTAACCCTTACCCGAAGCCTTACCCTAACCCGTCCCCTAATTCTAACCCTTACCCTAACACTAACCCGGGCCCTAACACGTATGCTCACCCTAAACCGTTGTCGTACCCTAACCTGTCCCCTAAACAGTCCCGTTCCCAAACCCTAACCCTAACCCTAACCCTAAACATAACCCTTAACCGAAGCCTTACCCTAACCCGTCCCCTAATCCTAATCCGTACGCTAACACTAACCCGTACCCTAAGACGTACGCTCACCCTAAACCGTTGTCGTACCCTAACCTGTCCCCTAAACCCTCCCCGTCCCTTAACCCTAACCCTAACCCTAACACTTACCCGAAGCCTTACCCTAACCCGTCCCTTAATCCTAATCCGTACGCTAACACTGACCCGCAGTCTAACACGTACGCTCACCCTAAACCGTTGTCGTACCCTAACCTGTCCCCTAAACCGTCCCCGTCCCCTAAAACTAAACCTAACCCTAACCCTAAGCCTAACCCTTACCCGAAGACTTACCCTAACCCGTCCCCTAATCCTAACCCGTACCCTAACACTGACCCGTACCCTAACACGTACGCTCACCCTCAACCGTTGTCATACCCCAATCAGTCCCCAAAACCGTCCCCGTCACCTAACCCTAACCCTAACCCTAACCCTAACACTAACCCTTACCCGAATCCTTACACTAACCCGTCCCCTAAACCTAACCCGTACGCTAACACTAACCTGTACCCTAACACGTACGCTCACCCTAAACCATTGTTGTACCCTAACCTGTCCCCTAAACCGTCCCCGTCTCCTAACCCTAACCCTAACCTTAACTCTAACCCTAAACCTTACCCGAAGCCTTACCCTAACCCGTCCTCTAATCCTAACCCGTACGCTAACACTGACCCGCAGTCTAACACGTACGCTTACCCTAAACCGTTATCGTACCCTAACCTGTCCCCTAAACCGTCCCCGTCCCCTAACCCTAACCTTAACCCTAACCCTTACCCGAAGCCTTACACTAACCCGTCCCCTAATCCTAACCCGTACGCTAACACTAACCCGTACCCTAACACGTACGCTCACCCTAAACCGTTGTCGTACCCTAACCTGTCCCCTAAACCGTCCCCGTACCCTAACCCTAACCCTAACCCCAACCCTAACCCTTAACCGAAGCCTTACACTAAACCCTCCCCTAATCCTAACCCGTACGCGAACTCTAACCCATACCCTAACATTTACGCTCACCCTAAACCGTTGTCGTACACTAACCTGTCTCCTAAACCTTCCCTATCCCCTAAACCTAACCTTAACCCTAACCCTAACCCTTACCTGAAGCCTTACCCTAACCCGTCCCCTAATCCTAACCTGTACGCTAACACTAACCCATACCCTAACACGTACGCTCAACCTTAACCGTTGTCGTACCCTAACCTGTCCCCTAAACCGTCCCCATCGCCTAACCCTAACCCTAACCCTTACCCGAAGTCTTACCCTAACCCGTCCCCTAATGCTAACCCGTATGCTAACACTATCCCGTACCCTAGCACGTACGCTCACCCTAAACCGTTGTCTTCCCTAACCTATCCCCTAAACCGTCCCCGTCCCATAACCCTAACACTAACCCTAAACCTAACCCTTACCCGAAGCCTTACCCTAACCCGTCCCCTAATCCTAACCCGTACACTAACACTAACCTGTACCCTAACACGTACGCTCACCCTAAACCGTTGTCATACCCTAACCTGTCCCCTAAACCGTCCCCGTCCCCTAACCCTAACCCTAACCCTTACCCGAAGCCTTACCCTAACACGTCCCCTATACCTAACCCGTACGCTAACACTAACCCGTACCCTAACACCTACGCTCACCCTAAACTGCTGTGGTATCCTAACCTTTTCCCTAAACCGTCCCCGTCCCATAATGCTAAACCTAAATCTTTACAAATGCCTGTCCCTAAACCGTCCCCAAATCCTAACCCATACGCTAACACTAAACCTACCCTAACACGTAGGCTCACCCTAAATCGCTGTCGTACCCTAATCTGTACCCTAAACCGTCCCTTTCCCCAACCCTATCCCTCACCCTAACACTTACACGAAGCCTTACTCTAACCTGTCCCCTAATCCTAACCCAAATGCTAACACTGACCAGTACCCTAACATGTACGCTCACCGTAAAGCATTGTCCTACCCTAACCTGTACCCTAACACGTCCTCATCCACTAACCCTAACTCTAACACTTACCTGAAGCCTTACCCTAATACATCCCCTAATCCTAAACCGTGCGCTAACACTAACCCATACCCTAACTCGTATGATCACACTAAACCGTTGTCGTACACTAACCTGTACTCTAAACCTTCCATGTCCCCTAACCCTAACCCTAATCCTTACCGGAAATGTTACCCTAACCCGTCCCCTAATCCTAACCCGTATGCTAACATTTACACCTACCCTAAGTTGTATGCTCAATGAAAACCGTTGTCATACACTAACCTGTACCTAAACAGTCCCTGTCCCATTACCCTAACCCTAACCCTTATCCGAAGCCTTACCCTAACCCGTCACCTAAGCCTAACTGGTACGCTAACACTAACACATACCCTAACATGTACACTCACCCTAAACCATTGTCTTACCCAAACCTGTACCTTAAATCGTCCCTCGCCCTGTCCCCTAACATTAACCATAACCCTAACCCTTACCCGAAGCCTTATCCTAACCCGTCCCGTAATCCTAATCCGTACGCCAACACTAACCCATACCCTAACACCTACGCTCACCTTAAATCGTTGTCGTACACTAAATTGTACCCTAAACCGTTCCCATTCCCTAACCTAATCCCTAACCCTAACCATAAACCTAATCATTACCCGAAGCCTTAGTCTAAACTGTCCCCTAATCCTAAACCGTATGCTAGCACTAACACATACCCTAACATGTACACTCAACCTAAACTGCTGTCGTATTCTAACCTATACCCTAAACCGTTCCCATCCCCTAACCCTAACCCTAACCCGACGTCTTACCCTATCCCTTCCACTAATCATGGACCATACGCTAACACTAAACCTTACCCTAACATGTATTCTCACACTAACACATTGTGGTACCCTAACCTGTACCTTGAACCGTCTCCATCTCCTAACCCTAACCCTAACCCTAACCCTTACCCTAAGCCTTACCCTAACCCGTCCCCTAATTCTAACCCATATGCTAACACTAACCTGTGCCCTAACATGTATGCTCACCCTAAACTGTTGTCGTACCCTAACCTGTACCCTAAACCGTCCCTGTCCCTGTTCCCTAACACTAACACATACCCGAATCATGTCTCTAAACCTTACACTAATCCTAACCCTTACGGTAGCACTAACATGTACCCTAACACATACGCTCACCCTAAACTTTTGTCATTCCCTAACCTGTATCCTAAATTGTCCCAGTCCCCTAACAATAACCCTAAACCTAAACCTAAACCTAACCCTTACGTGAAGCCTTACCCTAACCCGTCCCTTAATCCTAACCCGTACGCTAATACTAACCCATAACCTAACACGTACGCTCACCCTAAATCATTGTCATACCCTAACCTGTACCATAAATCGTCGTTGTCCCCAACCTCAAACCGTTTCCCGAAACCTTATACTAACCCTTCCCCTAATCCTAACCCGTGAAGTAACACTAACATGTACCCTAACACTTACGCTCACCCTATACCGTTGTCGTACCTTAAATTGTACCCTAAACTGTCCCCATCCCCTAACCCTAACCCTAACCCTTACCCAAAGCCTTACGCTAACCCATCGGTAATCCTAACCCGTACGCTATCACTAACCTGTATCCTAACATGTACACTCACACTAAACAATTGTCGTACCCTATCCTGTACCCTAAAACGTCCCCATCCCCTAAACCTAAACTTAAGCCTTAGCCGAAGCCTTACCCTAACACCTCCCGTAATCCTAACCCGTTTGCAAACACTAACCCATACCTTAACACGTGTAGTCAACCTAAACTGTTGTCATACACTAAACTGTGCCCTAAACCGTCCCCGTCCCCCAACCCGAACCCTAAATCTTACCCTTACCCGAAGTCTTACCTTAACCCGTCCCATAATCCGAAACTGTACGCTAACTCTAACCCATACCCTATCACGTACACTCACCCTAAACCGTTGTCATACCCTAACCTGTAACAAAAACCGTCCCCATCCCCTAACCTTAACCCTAACTCTTATCCGAAACCGTACCCTAACACGTCCTCTAATCTTAACCCATACGCTAACACTAACCCATAGCCTAAAATGTACGCTCAACCAAAACTCTTGTTTTACCCTACACTGTACCCTAAACCGTCCCCATCCCCTAACCCTAACACTTTCCCTAAACCTTACAGTAACCGGTCCCCTAATCTAAACCCGTACGCTAACACTAACTCTTACTCTAACTGCTATGCTCACCCTAAACCTTTGTCTTACACTAACCTGTACCCTAAACCGTCCCTGTCCCCATCCCCTAACCCTAACCCTAACCCTACCCCTAACCCTTACCTGAAGCCTTACCCTAACCCGTCCCCTAATCCTAAACTGTACGCTAACCCTAACCAATACCCTAACACATACGCAGACCCTAAACCGTTGTCCTACCATAATCTGAACCGTAAACCATCCCTGTGCCCTAACCCTAACTCTAAACCTAACCCTTTCCCAAAGCATTACACTAACCCGTCCGCTAATCCTAACCCATACACTAACATGAACCCATCCCCTAACATATATGTTCTACTTAATTAGTTGTCGTACCCCAACCTGTATCCTAAACCTTCCCCATACCCTAACCCTAAACTTAACACTAACCCTTACCCGAAGCCTTACCCTAACACGTCATCTAACCCTAAACCGTACGCTAACACTAATACGTACCCTAACTGTTACGCTCACCCAAAAATGTTGTCGTACCTAACCTGTACACTAAACCATTCCCGTCCCCTAACCCAAATGCTAAAACTAACCCTTACACTAAACCTTACCCTAACCCTTCCCCTAACCCTAACCCGTACACTAACACTATCCCGTACTCTAATACATACGCTCACCCTAAACCTTACCCGTCCCCTGAGCCTAACCCTAAACCTAACCCTTACCCAAAGCCGAACCCTAATGCGTCCCCTATTCCTAACCAGTTCACTTACACTAAACCATACCCAAACACGTACGCTCCCCTAAACCATTGTCGTACCCTAACATGTACCCTAAACCATCCCCTTCCCCTAACCCTACCCCTAACACTTATGCGAAGACTTACCCTAACCCGTCCCCTATTCCTAGCCCATACGGTGACACTAACCATTACCGTAACACGTATGCTCACCCTAAACCGTTTTCGTACCCTAACCTTTACCCGAATCCGTCCCTGTCCATTAACCCTAACCCTAAACCTTACGTGAAGCCTTACCTTAACCTGTCTCCTAATGTTAATCCATACACTAACACTAATCCGTACCCTCACACCTATGCTCACCCTAAATTGTTGTAGTAATATAACCTGTACCTTAAACCATCCCCATCCCCAAACCCTAACCCTAACCCCAACCCAGAGCACTTCCTCTTATGGTTCTTTACCTTAGGGAAATGAAATCAAAAAGACACATCTATGCCAAAGTTTGGGATGGCTCCTTTTACAAGAACCTCGTCTATGATACAAGTTAAATATCCCAGAAAGTGAAATCTGGATAAAGAATTAGTGGTACTTACCTACAACTGAATATCACTCAGCAATGAAATCTATGTCTTCAGGTCCGAAGCAACATAATGAGTGGATTCAGGTATGATGATTCTAAGTGAAATAAGTCACACAGAAAAAGAAACATCATAAGATGTCACTAATACACGGAACTTAATCTTGGCTACACATGAACTGAATTACAAAACAGAACAGGGTCTCAAATTTAGAAAACCTACTTATGCTTGCTTAATGGGAAAGGTGGGTTGGGCTGCTGCATAAAACCAGAGACTGAAATTAGCACACATACCGTTCCTAAAACAAATATGTAATAGAATAGACCTACTCCTTGCTCAACGAAATGGACTTGACACCCCATATTCAAGACCTAGGAATATACCTGACTAGTAAGAATCTAAAAACCTATGGATTTATATGTCCCCGTAAGAGAATCAAGCGTGTGTACAGCAGCATAAACGCAACAGTGAAAATCATCTAAATCCCATTATCAATATAAATTTCAAGAAAAACCACAATAACAGAGAAATACAGAACAATTCTTAAATATTTCAATCAGGGCTAGTGATGAAACCTGGATTCAGCACATCTACACCTAGAGCTGGGTGAGACATAAGGCAGAACACTTGGGCTCATTGGTTTGTTGAGGTTCGGTGAGCAAAAGCAGACCCTTTGAAGTCATACTGCACGGTACCTATTCCATGAGTCCCAACTGTCCAGGTTAAAGGGATTCTTCTTTCAGCTAAAAAACGCACGGGGAGCCCAGAATATTGTCCACTGTGTGATCTGGAAACGTTTTTAAAGGCATCTCAAATTTCATTCCCTTGTACTCGGGCTCGGCATTCCAGATGCTTTACTAACACTCACCCAACTAGGTGAGTCGGTGCCTTTAACCTCCTGTTTGGCCCAGTTTGCAATTTCTGCGGAAGATGAACAGGAATAGGGAGAACCAATGAGAAAGTAGCTGTAGATGTTTGGAAGGGCAAATTTAAGTCTCATTTCCCAACAGGAAGATGAATTAACCAAATGCTCAGCATACACTGCCGGAACCAGATTAGGGTCTGAAGCTATCTTGCGGTTTTGCGGTCAGCTCACAAGAAAGCGAGTTGGAGAAAGGAGCTCAGGGGCACTGTAATTCACAAACCTGCACAGTTATAAGTGACAGCAATCGTCCAAAATTATATTGAAGTAAGGCTGCGAAGAGGACTTGAAATTGAGGCAGAATTGCAGGAAACCAATCTGGCAGGAAGACTGGAGTTGCATTTAAAACATAGGAAAACAGGCAGAACGAGGACAATGATGCACTTGGCAAAAAAAGCGCGTATGCTTTTTTCCTGAATATATTCAGGAAAAAACGCATACGTGCTTTTTGGCCAAATAAGCAAGCATGAAAAGGAAATCTGCACTACAATAAAGTCAAACTCCCCCCCCAGATCAAAAGGGCCATCTATAAAAAGTGTAAAATTCCAAAGCCAGGAAACACCACCAAGAAGAGGGAGCCTTGTTATGCCGATGGGCGGGACGTAAATTGCCAACAGCCATTCTGGAGACCTGTATGGTGTTTCCTGAAACATATAAGAAACAAAGCAACACAGCCTATTGTACTTCCACTTATGGTCCTATAGCTCAGGGAAATTAAAATCAAAAAGACACAGCCACCCCAAAGATTCAGATGGCTCTGTTTACAACAACATCCTCTACCGTACAAGTTACATATCCCAGAAAGCGAAAAATGGATAAAGAACTTGTGGTTCTTACGTACAATGGAATATCACACAGCATTGAAATCTACGTCATCAGGCCCGTAGCGGTGTAGTGAGTGGATTCAGGTACAATGATACTACGTGAAATAAGTCACACAGAAAAAGAAACACCATAAGATATCAGTAATACACGGAATGTAAACTTGGCTACACATGAACTGAATTACAAAACAGAACAGGGTCTCAAATTTAGAAAACAAACTTATGCTTGCTTAAGGGGAAAGGTGAGTTGGGGTGCTGCATAAAACCAGAGATTGAAATTAGCACAGATACCTTTCCATAACCCAAATATGTAATACACAAGTCTTACTCCTTGTTCAATGAAATAGACTCAACAACCCATATTCAACGCCTAGAAATATACCTGACTACTAAGAATGTTAAAACCCATGGATTTATATGTCTCCGTAAGAGAATCAAGGGTGTGTACAGCGTCCTAAAGGCAGCAGTGAAAATCTGATAAATGCCATTTTCAAAATAAATTTCTAAAACAAAACACGAAGACAGTGAAATAGAGAGCAATAGTTTTTTTTTTTTCTTGCAGTAGTGGGCCTCTCACTGTTGTGGCCTCTCCCGTTGTGGAGCACAGGCTCCGGACGCGCAGGACCAGCGGCCATGGCCAACGGGCCGAGCCGCTCCACGGCATGTGGGATTCTCCCAGACTGGGGAATGAACCTGTGTCCCCTGCAACGGCAGGCAGATTCTCAACCACTGCGCCACCAGGGAAGCCTGAGAGCAATTCTTAAATAATTCATTCAGGGCTTGTGATGCAACCTGGATTAACCAAATCTACACCCAGTGCTAGGAGAGACATGAGGCTGGACACCTCCAGCTAATAGCACTGGTGAGCTTCAGTGAGCAAATACAGACCCTTTGAAGTCATACTGCATGATACCCATTCCATGGGTCCCAACACTCCAGGTTCAAGGGATTCTTCCTTCAGCTAAAACATGCATGGGAAACCCAGAGTATGGTCCACTGTGTGACTGGGAAACGATTTAAAATGCATCTCGGTTTTCGTCCCCTGGTACTTGGGTTCACCATTCCAGACACTTTATTAACACTCTCTCCACTTGGAGAGTCACTGCCTTTAACCTCCTATCTGGCACAGTTTGCAATTTCTGAGCAAGATAAATAGCAATAGGGAGAACCACTGAGAGACTAGCTGTAGGTGTTTCCACGGGAAAATTTAATGCTCATTACCCACCAGGAAGAAGAATTAACCAAAGGTTCAGTGTGCCCTGCTGGAACCAGATTAGGGCCTGAAGCAATCCTGCGTTTTGGCGGCCATCTCACAAGAAATCGAGTTGAAGAAAGGAGCTCAGGGGCACTGTACTTCACAAACCTGCAGAGTTATAAATGACAGCTATCCTCCAAAAATATATTGAAGTAAGCCTGCGAAGGGGACTTGAAAGCGGGGCAGAATTTCAGGAAAACGATTGCAGGGGCTAGACTGGAATTGCCCTGAAAGCATAGGAAAAGAGGCAGAACGTCGACAATGATGCACTTGGCCAAAAATTGCGTATGAGTTTTTTCCTGAATATATTCAGGAAAATACGCATACGCCCTTTTTGGCCAACCAAGTAAGCCTGTAAAGGATATCTGCACTACAATGAAGTCTCACTGCCCCCCGGGCAAAAGGGCCATCTGAAAAAAGTGTAAAATCCAGAAAGGTAGAACAAGATATGGAGAACAGGGAGCCTTGTTATGCTGATTGGCAGGATGTAAATTGCCAACAGCCACCCTGGAGAAGTGTATGGTGTTTCCTGAAACACGTAAGAAACAAAGGAACACAGCCTATGGCACTTCCACTTATGGTCCTAGAGCTTGGGAAATTAAAATCAAAAACAGACAGCCACCCCAATGTTTGGGACGGCTGTGTTCACAAGAAGCTCGTCTACAGTACCAGGTAAATATCCCAGAATGCAAACATGGATAAAGAAGTTGTGGCACGTACGTGCAATGCAATATCACTCAGCAATGAAATCTGTGTCATCAGGCCCGTAGCGGCATAGTGAGTGGATGCAGGTACGGTGATTCTACGTGAACTACGTCACACAGAAAAAGAAACATCATAAGATATCACTAATACACGGAATGTAAACTTGACTACACATGAACTGAATTACAAAACAGAACAGGGTCTCAAATTTAGAAAACCAACTACTGCTTGCTTATGGGGAAAGGTGCGTTGGGGTGCTGCATAAAACCAGAGACTGAAATTAGCCCAGATAACATTCCATAAGCCAAATATGTAATAGACAAGACCTACTCCTTGCTCAACGAAATGGACTCAACACCACATATTCAACGCCTAGGAATATACCTGACTAGGAAGAATCTTAAAACCCATGGATTTATATGTCTCCGTAAGAGAATCAAGCGTGTGTACAGTGGCATAAACGCAGCAGTGAAAATCCGATAAATCCCATTATCAAAATAAATTTCGAAAACAAAACACAAAGACAGTGAAATAGAGAGCAATTCTTAAATAATTCACTCAGGGCATGTGATGCAACCGGGATTGACCACATCTACACCCAGAGCTGGTTGAGACATAAGGCTGGACACTTCAGGTTGATAGCATTGGTGAGTTTCGGTGAGCAAATGCCGACCCTTTGAAGTCATACTGCATGGTACCCATTCCATGGGTCCCAACTCTCCAGGTTCAAGGGATTCTTCCTTCAGCTAAAACATGCATGGGAAACACAGAGTATGGTACACCGTGAGATTGGGAAACGATTTAAAATGCATCTCAGTTTTCGTATCCTGGTCCTCGGGTTCACCATTCCAGATGCTTTACTACCACTCTCCCCGCTTGGAGAGTCAGTGCCTTTAACCTCCTGTTTGGCACAGCTTGCAATTTCTGTGCAAGATGAACAGGAATAGGGAGAACCAATAAGAGACTAGCTGTAGGTGTCTGCATGGGCAAATGTAATGCTCATTGCCGACCAGGAAGAGGAATTAAACAAGGGCTCAGAGTGCCCTGCTGAAAAGAGATTAGGGCCTGAATCCATCCTGCGGTTTTGTGCCCAGCTCACAAGAAAGCGAGTTGAAGAAAAGAGCTCAGGGGCACTCTAATTCACAAACCTGCAGAGTTATAAATGACAGCTATCCTCCAAAAATATATTGAAGTAAGCCTGCGAAGGGGACTTGAAAGTGGGGCAGAATTTCAGGAAAACGATTGCAGGGGGTAGACTGGAATTGCCCTGACAGCATAGGAAAAGAGGCACAACGTCGACAATGATGCACTTGGCCAGAAAGGGCGTATGCGTTTTTTCCTGAATATATTCAGGAGAAAACGCATACGCCCTTTATGGCCAACCAAGCAAGCATCTAAAGGAAATCTGCACTACAATGAATTCTCACTGCCCCCCGGGCAAAAGGGCCATCTGAAAAAAGTGTAAAATCCAGAAAGGTAGGACAGGATATGGAGAACAGGGAGCCTTGTTATGCTGATTGGCAGGATGTAAATTGCCAGCAGCCACCCTGGAGAAGTGTATGGTGTTTCCTGAAACACGTAAGAAACAAAGCAACACAGCCTATGGCACTTCCACTTATGGTCCTACAGCTTACGGAAATTAAAATCAAAAACAGACAGCCACCCCAATATTTGGGACGGCTGTGTTCCCAAGAAGCTCGTCTACAGTATCAGGTAAATATCCCAGAAAGCAAAAAATGGATAAAGAAGTTGTGGCACGTACGTACAATGCAATATCACTCAGCAATGTAATCTGTGTCATCAGGCCCGTAGCGGCATAGTGAGTGGATGCAGGTACGGTGATTCTATGTGAACTACGTCACACAGAAAAAGAAACATCATAAGATATCACTAATACACGGAATGTAAACTTGACTACACATGAACTGAATTACAAAACAGAACAGGGTCTCAAATTTAGAAAACCAACTAGTGCTTGCTTATGGGGAAAGGTGCCTTGGGGTGCTGCATAAAACCAGAGACAGAAATTAGCACAGATAACTTTCCATAAACCAAATATGTAATAGACAAGACCTACTCTTTGCTCAACGAAATGGATCCAACACCACATATTCAACGCCTAGGAATATACGTGACTAGGAAGAATCTTAAAACCCATGGATATATATGTCTCCATAAGAGAATGAAGCGTGTGTACAGCGGCCGAAACGCAGCAGTGAAAATCCGATAAATCCCATTATCAAAATAAATTTCGAAAACAAAACACAAAGACAGTGAAATAGAGAGCAATTCTTAAATAATTCACTCAGGGCATGTGATGCAACCGGGATTTAACACATCTACACCCAGAGCTGGTTGAGACATAAGGCTGCACACTTCAGGCTGATAGCATAGGTGAGTTTCGGTGAGCAAATGCAGACCCTTTGAAGTCATACTGCATGGTACCCATTCCATGGGTCCCAACTCTCCAGGTTCAAGGGATTCTTCCTCCAGCTAAAACATGCATGGGAAACCCAGAGTATCGTCCACCGTGTGATTGGGAAACGATTTAAAATGCATCTCAGTTTTCGTATCCTGGTCCTCGGGTTCACCATTCCAGATGCTTTACTAACACTCTCCCCGCTTGGAGAGTCAGTGCCTTTAACCTCCTCTTTGGCACAGCTTGCAATTTCTGTGCAAGATGAACAGGAATAGGGAGAACCAATGAGAGACGAGCTGTAGGTGTCTGCACGGGCAAATGTAACGCTCATTGCCCACCAGGAAGAGGAATTAAACAAAGGCTCAGTGTGCCCTGCTGGAAACAGATTAGGGCCTGAAGCAATCCTGCGGTTTTGTGCCCAGCTCACAAGAAAGCAAGTTGAAGAAAGGAGCTCAGGGGCACTGTAATTCACAAACCTGCAGAGTTATAAATGACAGCTATCCTCCAAAAATATATTGAAGTAAGCCTGCGAAGGGGACTTGAAAGCGGGGCAGAATTTCAGGAAAACGATTGCAGGGGGTAGACTGGAATTGCCCTGAAAGCATAGGAAAAGAGGCACAACGTCGACAATGATGCACTTGGCCAAAAAGGGCGTATGCGTTTTTTCCTGAATATATTCAGGAAAAAACGCATACGCCCTTTTTGGCCAACCAAGCAAGCCTGTAAAGGAAATCTGCACTACAATGCAGTCTCACTGCCCCCCGGGCAAAAGGGTCATCTGAAAAAAGTGTAAAATCCAGAAAGGTAAGACAGGATATGGAGAACAGGGAGCCTGGTTATGCTGATTGGCAGGATGTAAATTGCCAGCAGCCACCCTGGAGAAGTGTATGGTGTTTCCTGAAACACGTAAGAAACAAAGCAACACAGCCTATGGTACTTCCACTTATGGTCCTATAGCTTACGGAAATTAAAGTCAAAAACAGACAGCCACCCCAATATTTGGGACGGCTGTGTTCACAAGAAGCTAGTCTACAGTATCAGGTAAATATCCCAGAAAGCAAAAAATGGATAAAGAAGTTGTGGCACGTACGTAGAATGCAATATCACTCAGCAATGAAATCTGTGTCATCAGGCCCGTAGCGGCATAGTCAGTGGATGCAGATACGGTGATTCTACGTGAACTACGTCACACAGAAAAAGAAACATCATAAGATATCACTAATACACGGAATGTAAACTTGACTACACATGAACTGAATTACAAAACAGAACAGGGTCTCAAATTTAGAAAACCAACTAGTGCTTGCTTATGGGGAAAGGTGCGTTGGGGTGCTGCATAAAACCAGAGACTGAAAGTAGCACAGATAACTTTCCATAAGCCAAATATTTAATAGACAAGACCTACTGCTTGCTCAATGAAATGGACCCAACACCACATATTCAACGCCTAGGAATATACCTGACTAGGAAGAATCTTAAAACACATGGATATATATGTCTCCGTAAGAGAATCAAGCGTGTGTACTGCGGCCGAAACGCAGCAGTGAATATCCGATAAATCCCATTATCAAAATAAATTTCAAAAACAAAACTCAAAGACAGTGAAATAGAGAGCAATTCTTAAATAATTCACTCAGGGCATGTGATGCAACCGGGATTGACCACAACTACATCCAGAGCTGTTTGAGACATAAGGCTGGACACTTCAGGCTGATAGCATTGGTGAGTTTCGGTGGGCAAATGCAGACCCTTTGAAGTCATACTGCATGGTACCCATTCCATGGGTCCCAAATCTCCAGGTTCAAAGGATTCTTCCTCCGGCTAAAACATGCAAGAGAAACCCAGAGTATCGTCCACCGTGTGATTGGGAAACGATTTAAAATGCATCTCAGTTTTCGTATCCTGGTCCTCGGGTTCACCATTCCAGATGCTTTACTAACACTCTCCCCGCTTGGAGAGTCAGTGCCTTTAACCTCCTCTTTGGCACAGCTTGCAATTTCTGTGCAAGTTGAACAGGAATAGGGAGAACCAATGAGAGACTAGCTGTAGGTGTCTGCACGGGCAAATGTAACGCTCATTGCCCACCAGGAAGAGGAATTAAACAAAGGCTCAGTGTGCCCTGCTGGAAACAGATTAGGGCCTGAAGCAATCCTGCGGTTTTGTGCCCAGCTCACAAGAAAGCGAGTTGAAGAAAGGAGCTCAGGGGCACTGTAATTCACAAACCTGCAGAGTTATAAATGACAGCTATCCTCCAAAAATATATTGAAGTAAGCCTGCGAAGGGGACTGGAAAGCGGGGCAGAATTTCAGGAAAACGATTGCAGGGGGTACACTGGAATTGCCCTGAAAGCATAGGAAAAGAGGCACAACGTCGACAATGATGCACTTGGCCAAAAATTGCGTATGCGTTTTTTCCTGAATATATTCAGGAAAAAATGCATACGCACTTTTGGGCCAACCAAGCGAGCCTGTAAAGGAAATCTGCACCACAATGAAGTCTCACTGCCCCCCTGGCAAAAGGGCCATCTGAAAATAGTGGAAAATCCAGAAAGGTATGGCAGGATATGGAGAACAGTGAGCCTTGTTATGCCGATTGGCAGGATGTAAATTGCCAACAGCCACCCTGGAGAAGTGTATGGTGTTTCCTGAAACACGTAAGAAATAAAGCAACACAGCCTATGGCACTTGCACTTATGGTCCTATAGCTTAGGGAAATTAAAATTCAAAACAGACAGCCACCCCAATGTTTGGGACGGCTGTGTTCACAGGAAGCTCGTCTACAGTACCAGGTAAATATCCCAGAAAGCAAAAAATGGATAAAGAAGTTGTGGCACGTACGTACAATGGAATATCACTCAGCAATGAAATCTGTGTCATCAGGCCCGGAGCGGTTAGTGAGTGGATGCATGTACGGTGATTCTACGTGAACTACGCCACGCAGAAATAGAAACATCATAAGATATCACTGATACACGGAATGTAAACTTGACTACACATGAACAGAATTACAAAACAGAACAGGGTCTCAAATTTAGAAAACCAACTTGTGCTTGCTTATGGGGAAAGGTGCGTTGGGGTGCTGCATAAAACCAGAGACTGAAATTAGCACAGATAACTATCCATAAGCCAAATATATAATAGACAAGAACTACTCCTTGCTCAACGAAATGGACCCAACACCACATATTCAACGCCTAGGAATATACCTGACTAGGAAGAATCTTAAAACCCATGGATATATATGTCTCCGTAAGAGAATCAAGCGTGTGTACAGCGGCCGAAACGCAGCAGTGAAAATCCGATAAATCCCATTATCAAAATAAATTTCGAAAACAAAACACAAAGACAGTGAAATAGAGAGCAATTCTTAAATAATTCACTCAGGGCATGTGATGCAACCGGGATTGACCACATCTACACCCAGAGCTGGTTGAGACATAAGGCTGGACACTTCAGGCTGATAGCATTGGTGAGTTTCGGTGAGCAAATGCAGACCCTTTGAAGTCATACTGCATGGTACCCATTCCATGGGTCCCAACTCTCCAGGTTCAAGGGATTCTTCCTCCAGCTAAAACATGCATGGGAAACCCAGAGTATCGTCCACCGTGTGATTGGGAAACAATTTAAAATGCATCTCAGTTTTCGTATCCTGGTCCTCGGGTTCACCATTCCATATGCTTTACTAACACTCTCCCCGCTTGGAGAGTCAGTGCCTTTAACCTCCTGTTTTTCACAGCTTGCAATTTCTGTGCAAGATGAACAGGAATAGGGAGAACCAATGAGAGACTAGCTGTAGGTGTCTGCACGGGCAAATGTAACGCTACTTTCCCACCAGGAAGAGGAATTAACCAAAGGCTCAGTGTGCCCTGCTGGAAACAGATTAGGGCCTGAAGCAATCCTGCGGTTTTGTGCCCAGCTCACAAGAAAGCGAGTTGAAGAAAGGAGCTCAGCGGCACTGTAATTCACAAACCTGCAGAGTTATAAATGACAGCTATCCTCTAAAAATATATTGAAGTAAGTCTGCAAAGGGGACTTGAAAGCGGGGCAGAAATTCAGGAAAACGATTGAAGGGTTAAACTGGAATTGCACTTAAAGAATAGGAAAAGAGGCAGAACGTCGATAATGATGCACTTGTCCAAAAAGTGCGGATGCTTTTTTCCCTAAATATATTCAGGAAAAAACGCATACGCACTTTTTGGCCAACCAAGCAAGCTTGTAAATAAACCTGCACTACAATGAAGTCTCAGTGCCCCCCAGGGCAAAAGGGCCATTTAAAAAAATTGTAAAATCCAGAAACGGAGGACAGGCAATGGAAAACAGGGATCCTTATTATGCTGATGCATATGGTGTAAATTGCCGACAGCCATTCTGGAGAAGTGTTATGTGTTTCCTGAAACACGTAAGAAACAAAGCAACACAGCCTATGGCACTTCCACTTATGGTCCTACAGCTTAGGGAAATTAAAATCAAAAACACCCAGCCACCTCAAAGTTTGGGACCTCTCTGTTCACAAGAATCTCGTTTACAGTACCAGGTAAATATCTCAGAGAGCAAACAATGGATAAAGAAGTTGTGGTACGTACGTACAATGGAATATCACTCAGCAATGAAATCTGTGTCATCAGGCCCGTAGCAGCATAGTGAGTGGATTCAGGTATGGTGATTCTACGTGAAATAAGTCACACATAAAAAGAAACATAATAAAATATCACTAATACACAGTATGTAAACTTGACTACACATGAACTGAATTACAAAACAGAACAGTCTCAAATTTAGAAAACCAACTTGTGCTTTCTTATGGAGAAAGGTGCGTTGGAGTGCTGCATAAAACCAGAGACTGAAATTAGCACAGATACCGTTCCATAAGCCAAATATGTAATAAACAAGACCTACTCCTTGCTCAACGAAATGGACCCAACACCACATATTCAACGCCTAGGAGTATACCTGACTAGGAAGAATCTTAAAACCCGTGGATATTTATGTCTCCGTAAGAGAATCAAGAGTGTGTACAGCGGCATTAACGCAGCAGTGAAAATCCGATAAATCCCAGTGTCAAAAAATAATTTCAAAAACAAAACACAATGACAGTGAAATAGAGAGCAATTCTTAAATAACTCACACAGGGCATGTGATGCAACCTGGTTTACCACATCTACACCCAGAGCTGGGTGAGAGATAAGGCTGGACCCTTTGGGCTGATAGCATTGGTGAGGTTCAGTGAGCAAATGCAGACCCTTTGATGTCATACTGCCTGGTACCCATTCCATGGTTCCCAACTCTCCAGGTTCAAGGGATTCTTCCTTCTGCTAAAATTTGCATGGGAAACCCAGAGTATGCTCCACCGTGTGACTGGGAAACCTTTTTACATGCATGTCTGTTTTCGTCCCCTGGTACTCAGGTTCACCATTCCAGACCCTTTTCTTACACTCTCCCCATTTGGAGAGTCAGTGCCTTTAACCTACTGTTTGGCACTGTTTGCAATTTCTGCGCAAGATGAACAGGAATACGGAGAACCAATGGGAGACTATCTGTAGGTGTGTGCACGGGCAAATATTTTTTTTAACATCTTTATTGGGATATAATTGCTTTACAATGGTGTGTTAGTTTTTGCTTTATAACAAAGTGAATCAGCTATACATATACATATGCTCCCTGTGTCTTCCCTCTTGTGTCTCCCTCCCTCCCTCTCTCCCCCTTCCACCCCTCCAGGCTGTCCCAACGCCCCGAGATAATATCCCTGTGCCTTGCGGCTGCTTCCCCCTTGCTATCTACCTTACTACATTTGTTAGTGTGTATATGTCCATGACTCTCTCTCGCCCTGTCAAAACTCACCATTCCCCCTCCCCATATCCTCAATTCCGTTCTCCAGTAGGTCTGCGCCTCTATTCCTGTCTTATCCCTAGGTTCTTCATGACATTTTTTTCCTTTAAATTCCATATATATGTGTTAGCATACGCTATTTGTCTTTTTCTTTCTGACTTACTTCACTCTGTATGACAGACTCTAGGTCTATCCATCTCATTACAAATAACTCAGTTTCATTTCTTTTTAAGGCTGAGTAATATTCCATTGTGTATATGTGCCACATCTTCTTTATCCATTCGTCCGATGATGGGCGCTTAGGTTCTTTCCATCTCCGGGCTATTGTAAATAGAGCTGCAATGAACATTTTGGTACATGACTCTTTTTGAATTTTGGTTTTCTCAGGGTATATGCCCAGTATGCACGGGCAATTTTAACACTCATTTCCCAACAGGAAAAGGAATTAACCAAAGGCTCAGCATGCCGTGCTGGAACAAGATTAGGGCCTGAAGCAATCCTGCGGTTTTGTGGCCAGCTCACAAGAAAGCGAGTTGAGGAAAGGAGCTCAGGGGCACTGTCATTCACATACCTGCAGACTTATAAATGACAGAAATCGTACAAAAATATATTGAATTAAGGCTGCGAAGAGGACTTGAAAGTGGGGCAGAATTGCTGGAATCCGATTTCAGGAGGTAGACGTGAATTGCTCTGAAAGCATAAGAGAAGTGGCAGAACCTCGTCAATGAAGCACTTGGCCAAAAAGGGCATATGCATTTTTTCCAGGGCCATCATTCACGGGAGTAGGAGGCTCCCAGCATGCTCCAGTGGCCAACAGAGGGCCCACGTCGCCAAGGCGATGTGAGCTAGCCAGGCAGGAGTGACCTGACATCAGAGGGCCCACCTCACAGAATGGTAGGGAACCCAGCCAGGATCAGACTCTCCCCAGAGGGCCCACATCACCAAGGTGATGGGAACCAGGCAGGAGTGTCCTCACACCCGTGGGGCCACATCATCAAAAGTTGAGGTACCCAGCACATGTGGCCTCAAACCAGAGGACCCACATCACCATGGGTTTCGGAGTGAGGCAGGCAGGATTAACCTCACAACACATGTCCCATTGTATACAAAAGGTGTGGAAACCAGCAGTTGGATCTTCCTAGCAGGCGGCCCAGAGCACTGAGGCTATGAGATCCAGGCCGGCATGAACTCACAACAGAGGGCCCTCATTGTGATTCTGTAAGCAACCCAGCCGTTGTGACCTCAGAGCAGAAGGCCCACATCCCCATGGGGAAGGGAAACAAGCAGGAGTGTCATCGCAAGAGTGGGCACACATGAAAAAATGTGGGGAGCCCAGCAATTAGTGCCTGATGCCAGAGGGCCCTCATCACCGAGGGGCGGTGGCTCCCAGCCAGCTCCGACTGCTACCAGAGGGGCGACGTCACCAATGCTGTGTGCGACAACCAGGCAGGAGTGACCTCAGAGCAGAGGGTCAACCTCACAGAAGTGTGAAGAACCAAAGAGGATCAGATTCTCACCAGAGGGCCCACATCACCAAGGGAATGGGAACCAGGCAGGAGTGTCCTCACACTAGTGGGGCCACATCACCGAAAAGTGAGGGACCCAGCACACGTGGCCTCAAACCAGAGGACACACATCACAAGGGAGCTGGGATTGAGGCAGGCAGGAGGAGCCTCAAAACAGAGGGACCATAGAATTAAAGAGGTGAAGAATCCCGCAGTTGGAACCTCCCAGCAGGCGGCCAGGAGCAGCGAGACTATGGGATCCAGGCCGGAGTGATCTCACACCAGAGGGCCGTCATCATGAAACTGTGAGCAACCTAGGCGTTGGGATCTCAGAGCAGAAGGCCCACATTCCCATGGGGTTGGGAACCTGTCAGAAGTGTACTCGCACCACAGGGCACACATCAGAGAATTTAGGGAACCCAGGAGTTAGGGCCTGACGCCAGAGGGCCCTCATTACCAAGGGGAGGAGACTCCAATCAGGCACCAACACCCAACTGAGGTCCCACGTCGCCAAGGTGACGTGTGACAGCCAGGTAGGAGTGACCTCACCGCAGAGGGCCTACCTCACAGAAGGGTGAGGAACACAGCCAGGATAAGACTCTCACCAGAGGGCCCACATCACCAAGGTGAGCAGAACCAGGCAGGAGAGTCTTCACACCAGTGTGGCCACATCATAGAAAGGTGAGGAACCCAGCACATGTGGCCTAAACCAGAAGACCCACATCTCCAAGGGGCTCAGAATGAGGCAGGCAGGAGTAGCCTCACAACACAGGGCCCATAGAATAAAAAAGCTGAGGAATCCAGCAATGGGAACCTCCCAGCAGGTGGCCAAGAGCACCAAGTCTATGAGATTCAGGCCACAGTAAACTCACAGCAGAGGGTCCACATCATGAAACTGCGAGCAACCCAGCCATTTGGACCTCAGAGCAGAAGGTCCACATCCCCAAGGTGTTGGGAGCATGGCAGGAGTGTCCTCGCACCACTTAGTACATATCAGAAAATGTGGGTACCCAGCAGTTAGGGCCTGACGCCAGAGGGCCCTCAACACTGAGGGGAGGAGGCTCCCAGCATGTTCCAACTACCACAAGAGGGCCCACGTCGCCAAGGCGGGGTGTGCCAGCCAGGCAGGAGTGACCTCACAGCAGACGGCCCACCTCAAAGAAGTGTGAGGAACCCAACCAGGATCAGACTCTCACCAGAGGGCCCATATCACCAAGGGGACGGGAACCAGGCACGAGTGTCCTCACACCAGTGGGGCCACATCACTAAAAGATGAGGAAACTGGCACATGTGGCCACAAACCAGAGGACCTACATCACCAAGGGGCTGGGAGTGACACAGGCAGGAGGAGCCTCCCAACACAGGGCCCAAAGAATAAAAAAGGTGAGGAACCCAGCAGTTGGAACTTCCCAGCAGGCGGCCCAGAGTACAGAGGCTATGGGATCTAGGAATGAGTGAACTAACACCAGAGAGCTAACATCAGGAAACTGTGAGCAACCCAGTCGTTGGAACCTCAGAGCAGAAGGCCCATATCGCCATGGGGATGGGAACATTTCACGAGTGTCCTGGCATCACTGGGCTCACATCAGAAAACCTGGGGAGCCCAGCAGTTAGAGCCTGACGCCAGAGGGACCTCATCACCGAGGACAGGAGTCTCCAAAAGGATCCAACTGCCACCAGAGGGCCGACGTCACCAAGGCAATGGGAGCAAGCCAGGCAGGAGTTACCTCAGAGCACAGGGCCCACCTCACAGAACGGTAAGGAACCCAGCCAGGATCAGACTCTCACCAGAGGGGCCACATCACCAAGGGGCTGGGAAACAGGCACGAGTGTCCTCACACCATTGGGGCCACATCATCGAAAGGTGAGGGACCCAGCACACGTGGCCTCACACCAGAGGACACACATCACAACGGGGCTGGGATTGAGGCAGGCAGGAGGAGCCTCAAAACAGAGGGCCCATAGAATAAAAAAGGTGAGGAATCCCGCAGTTGGAACCTCCCAGCAGGCGCCCAGGAGCAGCAAGCCTATGGGATCTAGCCCGGAATGAACGCACATCAGAGGGCTCTCATCATGAAACTGTGAGCACCCCAGCCGTTGGGACCTCAGAGCAGAAGGCCCAAATTCCCATGGGGTTGGGAACCTGACAGGAGTGTACTCGCACCACAGGTCGCACATCTGCAAATTTTGGGAGCCCAGGCGTTAGGGTCTGACGCAAGAGGGCCCTCATTACCGAGGGACGGAGACTCGCAGCAGACACCAACTCCCAACTGAGGGCCCACGTCACCAAGGTGATGTGTGCCAGCCAGGCAGGAGTGACCTCACCGCAGAGGGCCTACCCCACAGAAGGGTGAGGAAACCAGCCAGGATAAGACTCTCACCAGAGGGCCCACATCACCAAGGGGATCAGAACCAGGCAGGAGGGTCCTCACACCAGTGTGGCCACATTATAGAAAGGTGAGGAACCCAGAACATGTGGCCTAAAACAGGGGACCCACATCTCCAAGGGGCTAGGAGTGAGGCAAGCAGGAGTATCCTCACAAAACAGAGCCCACAGAATAAAAGTTGTGAGGAATCCAGCAGTTGGAACCGGCCAGTAGGCCGCCCAGAGCACAGAGTCTATGGGATCCAGGCCACAGCAAACTCACAGCAGAGGTCCCACATCATGAAACTGTGAGCAACCCAGCGGATGGGACCTCAGAGCAGAAGGCCCACATCCCTATGGGGATGGGAACCTGACAGGAGTGTCCTCGGCCCACTTCCACGAATCAGAAAATGTGGGAACCCAGCAGTTAGGACCTGAGGCCAGAGGACCCTCATCACCGAGGTGAGGAGGCTCCCAGCAGGCTCCAACTGCCACCATAAGGCCGATGTCACCAAGGCGGGGTGTGGCAACCAGGCAGGAGTGACCTCAGAGCAGAAAGCCCACCTCACAGAAGTGTGAGGAACCCAACAAGGATCAGACTGTCACCAGAGGGCCAACATCACCAAGGGAATGGGAACCAGGCAGGAGTGTCCTCACACCAGTGGGGCTACATCACCATAATTTGAGGGACCCAGCACACGTGGCCTCAAACCTGAGGACACACATCACCAAGGGGCTGGGAGTGAGGCAGGCCAGAGGATCCTCAAAACAGAGGGACCATAGAATAAAAAAGGTGAGGAATCCCACAGTTGGAACCTCCGGCAGGCAGCCAGGAGCAGCGAGGCTATGGGATCTAGGCAGGAGTGAACTCACACCAGAGGGCCCTCATCATGAAACTGTGAGCAACACAGCCGTTGGGACCTCAGAGCAGAAGGCTCACATCCCCATGGGGATGGGAACCTGGCAGGAGTGTCCTTGCACCACTTAGCACGAATCAGAAAATGTGGGAACCCAGCAGTTAGGGCCTGAGGCCAGAGGGCCCTCATCACCGAGGGGAGGAGGCTCCCAGCAGGCTCCAACTGCCACCATATGGCCGACGTTGCCAAGGCGGGGTGTGCCAGCCAGGCAGGAGTGACCTCAGAGCAGACGGCCCACCTCACAGAAGGGTGAGGAACCTAACCAGGATCAGACTCTCACCAGAGGGCCAACATCACCAAGGTGATGGGAACCAGGCAAGACTGTCCTAACACCAGTGGGGCCAACATCACCAAGGGAATGGGAACCAGGCAAGAGTGTCCTCACACCAGTGTGGCCACATTATAGAAAGGTGAGGAACACAGCACATGTGGCCTCAAACAAGGGGACACACATCACGAAGGGGCTGGGAGTGAGGCATGCAGGAGGAGACGCACAACCGAGGGCCCATAGAATAAAAAAGGTGAGGAATCGAGAAGTTGGAAACTCCAAGCTGGAGGCCCAGAGCACTGACACTATGGGATACAGGCCAGAGTGAACACACAGCAAAGGGCCCACATCATGAAACTGTGAGCAACCCAGCAGTTGGGACCACAGAACAGAAGTCCCACATGCCCATGGGGATGGGAACCTGGCAGGAGTGACTCGCACCACTGGGCACACATCAGAAAATGTGTGGAGCCCAGCACTTAGGGCCTGACACCAGAAGGCCCTCATCACTGAGGGGAGGAGGCCCCAGCACGCTCCAACTGCCACCAGAGGGTCCACGTCGCCAAGGCGACGTGCGCCAGCCAGGCAGGATTGACCTCACAGCAGAGGGCCCACATCATGAAAGTGTGAGCAACCCAGCCGTTAGGACCTCAGAACAGAAGGCCCACACGCTCATGAGGATGGGAACCTGGCAGGAGTGCCCTCGTACCACTTAGCACGTATCAGAAAATGTGGGAACCCCGCCATTAGGGTCTGACGCCAGAGGGCCTCATCACCGCGGGAAGGAGGCTCCCAGCAGGCTCCAACTGCCACCAGGGTGCCGAAGTCAACAAGGCGGGTTGTGCCAGCCAGGCAGGAGTGACCTCAGAGAAGAGGGCTCACCTCACGGATGTGTGAGGAACCCAACCAGGATCAGAGTCTCACCAGAGGGCCCACATCACCAAGGGGATGGGAACCAGCAGGAGTGTCCACAAACCAGTGGGGCCACATCATCAAAAGATGAGGAACCCATCACATATGGCCTCAAACCTGAGGACATACATCACCATGTGGCTGGGAGTGAGGCAGGTATCTGGAGGGGCACATTTAACTCTAATTTCCCACCAGGAAGAGGAATTAACCAAAGGCTCAGAGTGCCGTGCCGGACCCTGATTATGGCCTGAAGCAAACCTGCAGTTTTGTGGCCAGCTTACAAGGAAGCGAGTTAAGAAAGGAGCTCAGGGGCACTGTAATTCACAAACCTGCAGAGATAAATGACAGCTATTGGCAAAAATATATCGAAGTAAGTCTGCAAAGAGGACTTGAAAACGAGGCAGAATTGCAGGAATCATATTTCAAGAGGTAGATTGGAATTGCATTTAAAGCATATGAAAAGCAACAGATCTTTGACAGTGATGCACATGGACAAAAAGTGCGTATACATTTTTCCTGAATATATTCAGGAAAAAACGCATATGAACATTTTGGCCAACCAAGCACTCCAGCAATGGAAATCCACACTACAATGAAGTCACATTTCCCATTCGTCAAAAAGGCCATCTGAATAAAGTGTAAAAACCAGAAACACAGGACAGGCCATGGAGAACAGGGAGCCGTGTTATGCTGATGGGCGGGATGTAAATTGCCAACAGACACTCTGGAGATGTTCATGGTGTATCCTGAAACATCTAAAAAACAAAGCTACAGAGCCTAGGGCACTTCCACTTTTGGCCCTATAGCTTAGGAAAATTAAAATCAACAAGACACAGCCAACACAAAATTTAGGGCTGCTGTGTTTACAAGAACCTCGAGTCCAGTACAAATTAAATATCCCAGAAAGAAAAAAATGGATAAAGAAGTTGTGCTACTTACGTACAACGGAATATCACTCAGCAGTGAAATCAATGTCATCAGGCCTGTAGCAGGAAATTGAGTGGATTTAATTATGATGATTCTAAGAGAAATATGTCACACAAAGAAAGATAATTATCATAAGATATCACTAATAGAGGGAGTGTAAACTTGGTTACATATAAACTGAATTACAAAACCGAACAGAGTCTCACATTTAGATAAAAACCTTATGCTTGCTTAAGGGGAAAGTTGAGTTGGGCTGCTGTATAAAAACAGATTGAAATTAGCACACATACCATTCCATAAGCCAAATACGTAATAAACAAGACCTACTCTTTGCTCAACGAAATAGACTCATCCATGGTGTATCACCTCACACCTATTAGAATGGGCATCATCAGAAAATCTACAAACAACAAATGCTGGAAACGGTGTGGAGATAAGGAATCCTCTTCCACTATTGTTGGGAACGTAAATTGATACAGTCACTGTGGAGAACATTATGGAGTTTCTTATAAAACTAAGAATAGAATTACCATATGATACAGCAATCCCTCTACTGGGCATATACCCAGACAAAACCATAAATCAAAAAGAGACATTCACCACAATGTTCATTGCATCACTATTTACACTATCCAGGAAATGGAAGCAACCTAAGTGCCCACAGACAGACGAATGCATAAAGATGTGGTACATATATAAAATGGAATATTACTAAGCCATAAAAAGGAATGAAATTGGGACATTTGTAGAGACGTTGATGGATCTAGAGACTGTCATACAGAGTGAAGTAAGTCAGAAAGAGAAAAACAAATCTTGTATATTAATGCATATATGTGGAACCTAGAAAAATTGTACAGATGAACCGTTTTGCAAGGCAGAAATAGAGCAATACATGTATACAACAAACGTATGGACAACAAGGGGGGAAAGCTGTTGGGGTTGGTGGTGGGAGGAGTTGAGATATTGGGATTGGTATGTATACATTTATATGTATAAAGTAGATAACCAAAAACAACCTGCTGTATAAAAATATAAAATTAAATTCAAAATAAAAAAATAAAATTAAAAAAAGTAAAACAGAAAAAATATTCTTCCCTTCACATACATGTATTTATATGAATAAATTATTTCCATGCTTATATCTGTAAATACACAAAAGAGGAATAAAATCTACCTTGAACCAAAAACGAAAAAAAGATAAAAAAGAACAGAACCCACCAGTTACACAGAGGAAAACCGTTTCAGGGCACTTGCTCCAATTGCAAACAATTCTGAAGTTGGTCAGTGGTGGGGAATCATCTCCCATTCAGCCAGCATGCTCCTCGCAACAAGCGTCCTCACTGCAAAGCTGGGGGACCGTGCCGAGGTATCTGTGAGTAAACGTGGGCCGAGCCCCAGGCCAGCTGCTGCTGAAATGTTCCCACCCTTCCAAGGCTAAACACCTGAATATGTACAAGGACTTGAAAACCTAGAGGAAGGGCCATGGAGCCACATGAGGGACAGCATGCCAGCCGACTTGGTGCCTGCAGGCCAGCCAGGATGGTCCTGGCCCTGGGTGCTCTTCTGGAAGCTCTCCATTTCCCTGCCTGAGATACCCCTGCTGTCCCGGCCCCCACTGCTTTCTTCCTTCCTCACCTGTGCCCAGGGAGAAATTCCAGCGGCAGGTGTGGGTGACACATCCTCTTCTTTAGCAGGTAGCATCTTGGCAACTGCTGCAGAAAGTCCAGCAGAGCCCCACTCACACTGGGACACCCACAAAGCCGTGGCCTCTCACTCCCTCCCACCAGCCCAGCCCCGAGACTGCTGACAGGGCAGAGAAAATGGCGTCAGGCACAGCTGCAGGGGCTCTTGCTGCCTGGAGCGGTGTTTATATTGATCTCAACCCAGGCACACGTGGGGAGGGCTGGCCGGCACGGTCAGGCTTCCCAAGCCAGCCAATAATCTCCCCTCAGGGGCTCACAGTTGCTGAAAATGGAACTTGCTGAATTGGCCAGGTCCAAGGAACAGGTGTGGGCTCCTGAGAGTCAGGATAGACAAGGGGCTGCAGCTCTGGCTTGTTTTCTAATTATATTATCTGGCCCATGAGTGAGAGACAACTTCAAGAAAACCTTCTCCTAATGAGAGGAACCCAGGAGTCAGGGAGAGGAGGGGTGGGTGGTGGTTGGAGACAGAGGCCTGGTGCCCCGGGTGCAGTGGAATTCTCTGGAAGACCAGGTGGAGGAGGCCGCACAGAGTGATGCCCAGGGTCACAGACCTGTCAGAGCTGCTGTTTGTTAGTTCAAGTCCTGCTCTGAGGTGCTCTGTGTCAGATCTGAGCGACACGTGAGCTGGGAGTGCTCTGCAATGAGAGCTATGTGCACGGTTCCTGTGTGCCCAGCCCTGCCAAGGTACCTGCAAGGGTAGCTCTGTATCCTGGGAGGGGCCTGACCACGGGAGCCCCATGGACTGCAGAGGACCTGCCCAGGGAATCCCATATCCTGGGAGGGGTCTGAACACGAGAGACCTGTGGGCTGGGGTGGGGGTAGGGTACCTGCCCATGTGAGTTCCATATCCTGGGATTGGCCTGACCTCGAGAGCCCCATGGGCTGCTGGAGTCCTGGTAAAGGATGTCAGGACAGTCAGTGAAGCCACTGAGGATATACCTCCAGTAGTTCCTAAATCCTACACCCTGCTGGTCATTCTACCAACCACCAGGACTTGGTATTCTGTATTAGTCTTCACTGATGCCTTCTTTTGTATTCCATTAGTCCCAGAGTCACAAGAAATTTTGGCTTGTGAGTGACAGGACTCAACATACAACTAAAACAATACTTCCAGGCTGTCTTGCCCCAAGGGTTCAAAAATTCCCACACCATCTTTGGGGAAAGCTCAGCTAAAGACCTAAAAGTTCTACCTCTGGAAAAGGAAACACTCCTTCAATATTCAGACGACATTCTGATCGCCAGCCCTACTAAGGAGGCCTCAGAACTACCAAGCCAATAAAGGATAGAAGTTGTCCACGAAAAAGCTCAAGTATCACAGACTACGGTGACCTGCCTGGGCTTCATTCTCACAGAAGGTCGGAGAAGCCCATCCCAGGAAAGGGAAGAAACAATTTACAGCCTTACCCCTTTCTGAAACTAGAAGACAGCTTAGGGGTTCCTGGGGAAGCCAGGGTTTCCTGCCTCTGGATCCCTAACTACAGTCTACTAGCTGGGCCTCTATATGAAACACTGAAAGGAAAAGATGATGATCCTTTTGAATAGAATCCAGAAGTGGCCTTTCAAGAATGGAAAGAGCAGTCAATTCAGACCCTTGCCCTGGAACTCCCTAATTTAGCTAAACCCTTTGACCTTTACATTCCTGGTGAAAGGTGAATCGCCATTGGAGTATTAGTGCAAAAACTGGGACCACTTGAAATGGAACAATGCAAGAATGCCATCCAGGTAGGATAAACTATGGTCACCAAGGGGCTTGGCCCACCGCCACATCTGGCCAAGATACTGGTGGTATCTGAAAACCTGGAAATCAGCAGCCCAAAAGGCCACCTCCCTTCTAAGGGAAACGGACCCCACGTGGTGATCCTAACCCCCAACCATGCCCTGAAGTTGCAGGGTTTGCTCCGTGGGCACACTGACCTCGATTGAGGAGGCCCTCCAACTCCAACCTCCAGAGAGATAACCGGGGGCAACGGGGCACCATGACGACCCGTGTGACCATCACTTGACCTGGAGTTTCTCTCATAAAACAACAAGAGTGTGTCCCAAAAGAGTAGACTACTGCTTGCAGTACTTACTGTACCCAGAGGGGAGCTAATAATCTTGGCGGGGGAACCGTATATCATGCTGTCACCATAGAAAAGCCTACAGACACCCTGATGATGGTGGCCAATAAGACCGGCTGGACTCCTGTTTACTTCCAAAGGCTCTTGACTCAGTGACCATCATGATCCTTCATCACCACTGACCCCGGACTGTCTGGGAGCTGAGCGGGCAGGATCCTGACACCTGGTGCTGTTTTTACGTTAATTCAGGGGCCTAATGGAAGAAAGCGCAGACTGTTGGTCAGAGCATCTAGGCTGGCAGAAACGGTCAGTCAGAGCATCTAGGCTGGCAGAAACGGTCAGCCTAAGGTGGCCGAACAAATGTGGGGCGGGGTGAAACTGGACCTCACAGCGCCACTGCACATCTCCTTTCTGGACCCTTAAAGGTCATTAGAATCTATAACACTTCCAATACTGGTGCTCAGGTGGACGAGCAGGGAGGCAGGAGGCCTGGGGACAATCAACGTCACCTGGAGGCTGCTGGGGAGAAGTTCTGACCCTCGCCCACGGGTATGAAGCCTCCTAACTCAGCACTCAGCAGTTACAGAAGAAGGGTCTGCACCCGCAGCACTCCAAGAATGAGGAAAGGGACAAAAGGCAGAAGAGAAGTTTGTCCCAGGCAAAGCCCCTTAAAAATGCCTGGGAGATAAAAATAGAATCTGGGCAATAAAATAAAGTCTAACCATTTTTATCCTTTGTGCTTTGTCTAATTTCAGGTGCTCCTAGTGTCCCGCATACAGAGGTTCCACACCCGGCACTTCAGACCAGATTTCCTAGAGCAGAATGGCTCGACGACACTTCAGCTCCTGGGGCCCAGTTCAGACTCCGTGACATAGAGCCTGAGCTGCAGCCAACCAGGTCCTCGAGAGCTCAGCCCCCTCCCTCCCAGTGACTCTGACAGGATCTCTACACAGCAGCCCAGCCCACAGCCCACAGGGTAGCACCTCTCCATTCTCTGACCAAAATATAAAGTTTCCTTTGCTTTTGAACCAAACTCAGTCTCGATCTATTGGCTCCAATGACACTGGGCAGGGGGACACTTGTTGGCGTCCACTCTGGAGGATCAGTAACAGAAATTGAGAACATTGTAACTTCAATGAACAGATGTGTGAGCCAAACTGTAATTAACATAGAACAGTGTATAAGGCTCGGGTAAAATAAGATGTTTCTAACACTTCCATTTGATATTTCCATCACTTTCTTATAAGCAAGTTCAGTGAAAAGGTTTGTCTTCTTTGTCAGGTCAATATTAGAGAAACAAAGTGATTTCTTTCCAAGGATGTACATGTAATAATCTTGGTTAAAGCTTCAATCTTGTTTTAAATGCTTTTGCATTGAAAATGATACCTCTCTTTCAGCTCCCCCATTTCTGAGAAGCATAAAATCTTATAATTTATTATTACCAAAGGGAAATGGTAGGAGGAGGGATAAATTAACAGTTTGGGATTAACACATACACACTGCTATGTATGAAATCATCAGCAAGGAACTACTGTATAGCACAGGGAACTACACTCAATATTTTGCAATAACCTATAAGGGGAAATGATCTGAAAAAGAATAGATATTTATATTGACATCATCCATCAATGACAGTAAAAATGGAATCTAAGGGAAGACAGTGGTGAGTGCTTCTGACCCTGAAGACTTCAATCATCTAAAGTTTGGACTCTGCCTACTTCCCAAGGCCCTTAATGAACATATGTGTAGCCGTAGCTTAAAAAATTCCCCAGTTTGGGTTGCGGAGAGACACTGATATTGAAAATCCCCTGGTGTTCTCCTCACATGAATGGGACCCTTCCTACACCTAAAACATGCCTGTCACACCCAGAGGATGGTATACCGTCTGATCGGGAAAAGTTTGGAAAAGGCATCTCATCTCCTCATCTCTTGGTGCTAGGGTTCACCACTCCAGCGTCTTTACTAACAGTCTCCCCACTTGGAGATGTCAGCACTGTCAACATCCTGTTGCATACAGTTTGGAATTTGTCCAGAGGATGAAGCAGAAGGAGGAAGAACAATGAGAGACAAGTCCTAGGTGTTCGGACAGGCACATGCCACTCTAATTTCCAATCAGGAAGACGAATTGACCAAAGGCTAGGGTTGCCCATGGAAACAGAATAGGGCTTGAGGAATCCTGATGCTTTGTGGCCAGTTCCCATAAACACAAGTTGGAAAATGGAACTCAGGGGCACTAAAATTCACGAAACTGCAGAATTGAAAATATCTATCACTGAAAAATGTCTTGAGGAAAGTCAGAGAAAAGGACTTGTAAGCAACGGAGAATGGCAGGAAAGGGATTGGAAGAGGTAGAAAGGACTCGCCATTAAGCACAAGAAAAGGGGCTGAACATTGCCAACATTGCAGTTGGCCAAAAAGGGTGTATGCGTCTTTTTCTGTATATATTCAAGAAAAGGGCATACACTTTTTTAGCCAACCAAACAGGTGGGCACTGGAAATCAATACTACAAAACATATCACTTTGCATCAGTCAGAAGAGCCGTCCTCATAAAGTGTAAACACCAGAAATGCAGGACAGGGCAAGGAGAAAAGGGAGCCCTGTGAGTCTTATAGTGGAAATCTATATTGCCAACGGTCACTCTGGATAAGTCTATTGTGTTTACTAAAGCATCTAAAAAATGAGCTACCGAGCACAGGGCACTTGCACTCATGGACGTATATCATGGGAAAAACAAAAATCGAGAGGACACAGGCACCCCAATGTTTACCACCACTCTGTTTAAAAGATCCTCGACTAGGATATAACTTAAATGTATCTGCAGAGAAAAAACGGACAGAGATGTGGTGCTTATGTAGAGTGGAATATTACTCAGCCTGGAAATCAATGAAATACGGCCAGTTATAACAACTCCAGAGGAGTTACGTGTGATCATTCGAAGTCACATAATTCAAAAAGAAAAAGACATAAGATATCACTAATACATGGAATGTTAACATGGCTACACATGAACTGAATTACAAAAGAGAAGAGGGTTTCAAATTAAGAAAACCAACTTATGCTTCCTTAAGGGGAAAGGTGAGTTGGGGTGCTGCATAAAACCAGAGATTGAAATTAGCACAGATACCATTCCATAAGCCAAATATGTAATAGTCAAGACCTACTCCTTGCTCAACGAAATGGACTCAACACGCCATATTCAATGCCTAAGAATATACCCGATTAGTAAGAATCTTAAAACCCATGGATATATATGTCTCCGTAAGAGAATCAAGCGCGTGTACAGCGGCATAAACGAAGCAGTGAAAATCCGATAAATCCCATTATTAAAATAAATTTCAAAAACAAAACACAATGACAGTGAAATAGGTAGCAATTCTTAAATAATTCACTCAGGGCATGTGATGCAACCTGGATTTACCACATCTACACCCAGAACTGGTTGAGACATAAGGCTGGAGACTTCAGGCTGATAGCATTGGTGAGTTTCGGTGAACAAATGCAGATCCTTTGAAGTCATACTGCATGGTACCCATTCCAAGGGTCCCAACTCCCTAGGTTCAAGGGATTCTTTCTTCAGCTAAAACATGCGTGGCAAACGCCGAGTATGGTCCACCGTGTGATTAGGAAATGATTTAAAATGCATCTCAGTTTTCGTATCCTGGTCCTCGGGTTCACCATTCCAGACGGTTTACTAACACTCTCCCGGCTTGGAGAGTCAGTGCCTTTAACCTCCTGTTTGGCACAGCTTGCAATTTCTGTGCAAGATGAACAGGAATAGGGAGAACCAATGAGAGACTAGCTATAGGTGTCTGCATGGGCAAATGTAACGCTCATTGCCCACCAGGAAGAGGAATTAACCAAAGGCTCAGCATGCCCTGCCGGAAACAGATTAGGGCCTGAAGCAATCCTGCGGTTTTGTGCCCAGCTCACAAGAAAGCGAGTTGAAGAAAGGAGTTCAGGGGCACTGTAATTCACAAACCTGCAGATGTATAAATGACAGCTATCCTCCAAAAGTATATTGAAGTAAGCCTGCGAAGGGGACTTGAAAGCGGGGCAGAATTTCAGGAAAACGATTGCAGGAGGTAGACTGGAATTGCCCTGAAAGCATAGGAAAAGAGGCAGAACGTCGACAATGATGCACTTGGCCAAAAAGTGCGTATGCGTTTTTTCCTGAATATATTCAGGAAAAAAACGCATACGCCCTTTTTGGCCAACCAAGCAAGCCTGTAAAGGAAATCTGCACTACAATGAAGTCTCACTGCCCCCCAGGCAAAAGGGCCATCTGAAAAAAGTGTAAAATCCAGAAAGGTAGGACAGGATATGGAGAACAGGGAGCCTTGTTATGCTGATTGGCAGGATGTAAATTGCCAGCAGCCACCCTGGAGAAGTGTATGGTGTTTCCTGAAACGCGTAAGAAACAAAGCAACACAGCCTATGGCACTTCCACTTATGGTCCTATAGCTTACGGAAATTAAAATCAAAAAGAGACAGCCACCCCAATATTTGGGACGGCTGTGTTCAGAAGAAGCTCGTCTACAGTATCAGGTAAATATCCCAGAAAGCAAAAAATGGATAAAGAAGTTGTGGCACGTACGTACAATGCAATATCACTCAGCAATGAAATCTGTGTCATCAGGCCCATAGCGGCATAGTCAGTGGATGCAGGTACGGTGATTCTACGTGAACTACGTCACACAGAAAAAGAAACATCATCAGATATCACTAATACACGGAATGTAAACTTGACTACACATGAACTGAATTACAAAACAGAACAGGGTCTCAAATTTAGAAAACCAACTAGTGCTTGCTTATGGGGAATGGTGCCTTGGGGTGCTGCATAAAACCAGAGACTGAAATTAGCACAGATAACTTTCCATAAGCCAAATATGTAATAGACAAGACCTACTCCTTGCTCAACGAAATGGACCCAACACCACATATTCAACGACTAGGAATATACCTGACTAGGAAGAATCTTAAAACCCATGGATATATATGTCTCCGTAAGAGAATCAAGCGTGTGTACAGCGGCCAAAATGCAGCAGTGAAAATCCGATAAATCCCATTATCAAAATAAATTTCGAAAACAAAACACAAAGACAGTGAAATAGAGAGCAATTCTTAACTAATTCACTCAGGGCATATGATGCAACCGGGATTGACCACAACTACATCCAGAGCTGTTTGAGACATAAGGCTGGACACTTCAGGATGAAAGCATTGGTGAGTTTCGGTGAGCAAATGCAGACCCTTTGAAGTCATACTGCATGGTACCCATTCCATGGGTCCCAACTCTCCAGGTTCAAAGGATTCTTCCTCCGGCTAAAACATGCATGAGAAACCCAGAGTATCGTCCACCGTGTGATTGGGAAACGATTTAAAATGCATCTCAGTTTTCGTATCCTGGTCCTCGGGTTCACCATTCCAGATGCTTTACTAAAAATCTCCTCGCGTGGAGAGTCAGTGCCTTTAACCTCGTATTTGGCACATCTTGCCATTTCTGTGCAAGATGAACAGGAATAGGAGAAGCAATGAGAGACTAGCTGTAGGTGTCTGCACGGGCAAATGTAACGCTCATTGCCCACCAGGAAGAGGAATTAACCAAAGGCTCAGTGTGCCCTGCCAGAAAAAGATTAGGGCCTGAAGCAATCCTGCGGTTTTGGGCCCAGCTCACAAGAAAGCGAGTTGAAGAAAGGAGCTCAGGGGCACTGTAATTCACAAACCTGCAGAGTTATAAATGACAGCTATCCTCCAAAAATATATTGAAGTAAGCCTGCGAAGGGGACTGGAAAGCGGAGCAGAATTTCAGGAAAACGATTGCAGGGGTTAGACTGGAATTGCCGTGAAAGCATAGGAAAAGAGGCAGAACGTCGACAATGATGCACTTGGCCAAAAATTGCGTATGCGTTTTTTCATGAATATATTCAGGAAAAAATGCATACGCACTTTTGGGCCAACCAAGCAAGCCTGTAAAGAAATCTGCACTACAATGAAGTCTCCCTGCCCCCCTGGCAAAAGGGCCATCTGAAAATAGTGGAAAATCCAGAAAGGTATGGCAGGATATGGAGAACAGGGAGCCTGGTTATGCCGATTGGCAGGATGTAAATTGCCAACAGCCACCCTGGAGAAGTGTATGGTGTTTCCTGAAACAAGTAAGAAAGAAAGCAACACAGCTTATGGCACTTGCACTTATGGTCTTATAGCTTACGGAAATTAAAATCAAAAACAGACAGCCACCGCAATATTTGGGACGGCTGTGTTCACAAGAACCTCGTCTACAGTATCAGGTAAATATCCCAGAAAGCAAAATATGGATAAAGAAGTTGTGGCACGTACGTACAATGCAATATCACTCAGCAATGAAATCTGTGTCATCAGGCCCGTAGCGGCATAGTGAGTGGATGCAGGTACGGTGATTCTACGTGAACTACGTCACACAGAAAAAGAAACATCATAAGATAGCACTAATACACGGAATGTAAACTTGACTACACATGAACTGAATTACAAAACAGAACAGGGTCTCAAATTTAGAAAACCAACTAGTGCTTGCTTATGGGGAAAGGTGCCTTGGGGTGCTGCAGAAAACCAGAGACTGAAATTAGCACAGATAACTTTCCATAAGCCAAATATGTAATAGACAAGACCTACTCCTTGCTCAACGAAATGGACCCAACACCACATATTCAACGCCTAGGAATATAACTGACTAGGAAGAATCTTAAAACCCATGGATATATATGTCTCCATAAGAGAATCAAGCGTGTGTACAGCGGCAGAAATGCAGCAGTGAAAATCTGATAAATCCCATTATCAAAATAAATTTCGAAAACAAAACACAAAGACAGTGAAATTGAGAGCAATTCTTAAATAATTCACTCAGGGCATGTGATGCAACCCGGATTGACCACATCTACACCCAGAGCTGGTTGAGACATAAGGCTGGACACTTCAGGCTGATAGCATTGGTGAGTTTCGGTGAGCAAATGCAGACCCTTTGAAGTCATACTGCATGGTACCTATTCCATGGGTCCCAACTCTTCAGGTTCAAGGGATTCTGCCTCCAGCTAAAACATGCATGGGAAACCCACAGTATGGTCCACCGTGTGATTGGGAAACGATTTAAAATGCATCTCAGTTTTCGTATCCTGGTCCTCGGGTTCACCATTCCAGATGCTTTACTAACAGTCTCCCAGCTTGGAGAGTCAGTGCCTTTAACCTCCTGTTTGGCACAGTTTGCAATTTCTGTGCAAGATGAACAGGAATAGGGAGAACCAATGAGAGACTAGCTGTAGGTGTCTGCACGGGCAAATGTAACGCTCATTGCCCACCAGGAATAGGAATTAAACAAAGGCTCATTGTGCCCTGCCGGAAACAGATTAGGGCCTGAAGCAATCCTGTGGTTTTTTGCCCAGCTCACAAGAAAGCGAGTTGAAGAAAGGAGCTCAGGGGCACTGTAATTCACAAACCTGCAGAGTTATAAATGACAGCTATCCTCCAAAAATATATTGAAGTAAGCCTGCGAAGGGGACTTGAAATCGGGGCAGAATTTCAGGAAAACGATTGCAGGGGGTAGACTGGAATTGCCCTGAGAGCATAGGAAAAGAGGCACAACGTCGACAATGATGCAATTGGCCAAAAAGGGCGTATGTGTATTTTCCTGAATATATTCAGGAAAAAACGCATACGCCCTTTTTGGCCAACCAAGCAAGCCTGTAAAGTAAATCTGCACTACAATGAAATCTCACTGCCCCCCCCCCGGGCTAAAGGGCCATCTGAGAAAAGTGTAAAATCCAGAAAGGTAGGACAGGATATGGAGAACAGGGAGCCTTGTTATGCCGATTGGCAGGATGTAAATTGCCAACAGCCACCCTGGAGAAGTGTATGGTGTTTCCTGAAACACGTAAGAAAGAAAGCAACACAGCTTATGGCACTTGCACTTATGGTCCTATAGCTTACGGAAATTAAAATCAAAAACAGACAGCCACCCCAATATTTGGGACGGCTGTGTTCACAAGAACCTCGTCTACAATATCAGGTAAATATCCCAGAAAGCAAAATATGGATAAAGAAGTTGTGGCACGTACGTACAATGCAATATCACTCAGCAATGAAATCTGTGTCATCAGGCCCGTAGCGGCATAGTGAGTGGATGCAGGTACGGTGATTCTACGTGAACTACGTCACACAGAAATAGAAACATCATAAGATATCACTAATACACGGAATGTAAACTTGACTACACATGAACTGAATTACAAAACAGAACAGGGTCTCAAATTTAGAAAACCAACTAGTGCTTGCTTATGGGGAAAGGTGCCTTGGGGTGCTGCATAAAACCAGAGACTGAAATTAGCACAGATAA
The DNA here is from genome assembly GCF_963924675.1 of Phocoena phocoena. Classification (NCBI taxonomy): domain Eukaryota; kingdom Metazoa; phylum Chordata; class Mammalia; order Artiodactyla; family Phocoenidae; genus Phocoena; species Phocoena phocoena. Next base: position 53,509 of record NW_027077358.1, on the reverse strand, counting down.
CATTCCATAAGCCAAATAGGTAATAGACAAGACCTACTCCTTGCTCAACGAAATGGACTGAACACCACATATTCAACGCCTAGGAATATACCTGACTAGGAAGAATCTTAAAACCCATGGATTTATATGTCTCCATAAGAGAATCAAGCGTATGTATAGCGGCATAAACGCAGCAGTGAAAATCCGATAAATCCCATTATCAAAATAAATTTCAAAAACAAAACACAAAGACAGTGAAATAGAGAGCAATTCTTAAATAATTCACTCAGGGCATGTGATGCAACCAGAATTTAACACATCCACACCCAGAGCTGGTTGAGACATAAGGCTGGACACTTCAGGCTGATAGCATTGGTGAGTTTCGGTGAGCAAATGCAGACCCTTTGAAGTCATACTGCATGGTACTCATTCCATGGGTCCCAACTCTCCAGGTTCAAGGGATTCTTCCTCCAGCTAAAACATGCATGGGAAACCCAGAGTATCATCCACCGTGTGATTGGGAAACGATTTAAAATGCAACTCAGTTTTCGTATCCTGGTCCTCGGGTTCACCATTCCAGATGCCTTACTAACACTCTCCCCGCTTGGAGAGTCAGTGTCTTTAACCTCCTGTTTGGCACAGCTTGCAATTTCTGTGCAAGATGAACAGGAATAGGGAGAACCAATGAGAGACTAGCTGTAGGTGTCTGCACGGGCAAATGTAACGCTCATTTCCCACCAGGAAGAGGAATTAACCAAAGGATCATTGTGCCCTGCCGGAAACAGATTAGGGCCTGAAGCAATCCTGCGGTTTTGTGCCCAGCTCACAAGAAAGCGAGTTGAAGAAAGGAGCTTAGGGTCACTGTAATTCACAAACCTGCAGAGTTATAAATGACAGCTATCCTCCAAAAATATATTGAAGTAAGCCTGCGAAGGGGACTTGAAAGCGGGGCAGAATTTCAGGAAAACGATGGCAGGGGGTAGACAGGAATTGCCCTGAAAGCATAGGAAAAGAGGCAGAACGTCGACAATGATGCACTTGGCCAAAAAGGGCATATGCGTTTTTTCCTGAATATATTCAGGAAAAAACGCATACACACTTTTTGGCCAACCAAGCAAGCCTGTAAAGGAAATCTGCACTACAATGAAGTCTCACTGCCCCCCGGGCAAAAGGGCCATTTGAAAAAAGTGTAAAATCCAGAAAGGTAGGACAGGATATGGAGAACAAGGAACCTTGTTATGCTGATTGGCATGATGTAAATTGCCAGCAGCCACCCTGGAGAAGTGTATGGTGTTTCCTGAAACACGTAAGAAACAAAGCAACAGAGCCTATGGCAATTGCACTTATGGTCCTATTGCTTAGGGAAATTAAAATCAAAAACAGAGAGCCACCCCAAAGTTTGGGACGGCTGTGTTCCCAAGAAGCTCGTCTACAGTACCAGGTAAATATCCCAGAAAGCAAAAAATGGATAAAGAAGTTGTGGCACGTACGTGCAATGCAATATCACTCAGCAATGAAATCTGTGTCATCAGGCCCGTAGCGGCATAGTGAGTGGATGCAGGTACGGTGATTCTACGTGAACTACGTCACACAGAAAAAGAAACATCATAAGATATCACTAATACACGGAATGTAAACTTGACTACACATGAACTGAATTACAAAACAGAACAGGGTCTCAAATTTAGAAAACCAACTAGTGCTTGCTTATGGGGAAAGGTGCCTTGGGGTGCTGCATAAAACCAGAGACTGAAATTAGCACAGATAACATTCCATAAGCCAAATATGTAATAGACAAGACCTACTCCTTGCTCAACGAAATGGACTCAACACCACATATTCAACGCCTAGGAATATACCTGACTAGGAAATATCTTAAAACCCATGGATATATATGTCTCCGTAAGAGAATCAAGCGTGTGTACAGCAGCATAAACGCAGCAGTGAAAATCCGATAAATCCCATTATCAAAATAATTTCAAAAACAAAACACAAAGACAGTGAAATAGAGAGCAATTCTTAAATAATTCACTCAGGGCATGTGATGCAACCGGGATTGACCACATCTACACCCAGAGCTGGTTGAGACATAAGGCTGGACACTTCAGGCTGATAGCATTGGTGAGTTTTGGTGAGCAAATGCAGACCCTTTGAAGTCATACTGCATGGTACCTATTCCATGGGTCCCAACTCTCCAGTTTCAAGGGTTTCTTCCTTCAGCTAAAACATGCATGGGAATCACAGAGTATGGTACACCGTGAGATTGGGAAATCATTTAAAATGGATCTCAGTTTTCGTATCCTTGTCCTCGGGTTCACCATTCCAGACGCTTTACTAACACTCTCCCCGCTTGGAGAGTCAGTGCCTTTAACCTCCTGTTTGGCACAGTTTGCAATTTCTGTGCAAGATGAACAGGAATAGGGAGAACCAATGAGAGACTAGCTGTAGGTGTCTGCACGGGCAAATGTAACACTCATTGCCCACTAGGAAGAGGAATTAAACAAAGGCCCAGTGTGCCCTGCTGGAAACAGATTAGGGCCTGAAGCAATCCTGCTGTTTTGTGCCCATCTCACAAGAAAGCGTGTTTAAGAACGGAGCTCAGGGGCACTGTAATTCACAAACTTGCAGAGTTATAAATGACAGCTATCCTCCAAAAATATATTCAAGTAAGCCTGCGAAGGGGACTTGAAAGCGGGGCAGAATTTCAGGAAAACGATTGCAGGGGGTAGACTGGAATTGCCCTGAAAGCATAGGAAAAGAGGCACAACGTCGACAATGATGCACTTGGCCAAAAAGAGCGTATGCGTTTTTTCCTGAATATATTCAGGAAAAATCGCATATGCACTTTTTGGCCAACCAAGCAAGCCTGTAAAGGAAATCTGCACTACAATGAAGTCTCACTGCCCCCCGGCCAAGAGGGCCATCTGAAAAAAGTGTAAAATCCAGAAAAGTAGGACATGATATGGAGAACAGGGAGCATTGTTATGCTGATTGGCAGGATGTAAATTTTGAACAGCCACCCTGGAGAAGTGTATGGTGTTTCCTGAAACACGTAAGAAATAAAGCAACACAGCCTATGGCAATTGCACTTATGGTCCTATTGCTTAGGGAAATTAAAATCAAAAACAGAGAGCCACCCCAAAGTTTGGGACGGCTGTGTTCCCAAGAAGCTCATCTACAGTACCAGGTAAATATCCCAGAAGACAAAAAATGGATTAAGAAGTTGTGGCACGTACGTGCAATGCCGTATCACTCAGCAATGAAATCTGTGTCATCAGGCCCGTAGCGGATAGTGAGTGGATGCATGTACGGTGATTCTACGTGAACTACGTCACACAGAAATAGAAACATCATAAGATATCACTGATACACGGAATGTAAACTTGACTACACATGAACTGAATTACAAAACAGAACATGGTCTCAAATGTAGAAAACCAACTAGTGCTTTCTTATGGGTAAAGGTGCCTTGGGGTGCTGCATAAAACCAGAGACTGAAATTAGCACAGATAACATTCCATAAGTCAAATATGTAATAGAGAAGACCTACTCCTTGCTCAACGAAATGGACCCAACACCACATATTCAACGCCTAGGAATATACCTGACTAGGAAGAATCTTAAAACCCAGGGATATATATGTCTCCGTAAGAGAATCAAGCGTGTGTACAGCGGCCGAAACGCAGCAGTGAAAATCCGATAAATCCCATTATCAAAATAAATTTCGAAAACAAAACACAAAGACAGTGAAATAGAGAGCAATTCTTAAATAATTCACTCAGGGCATGTGATGCAACCGGGATTGACCACATCTACACCCAGAGCTGGTTGAGACTTAAGGCTGGACACTTCAGGCTGATAGCATTGGTGAGTTTCAGTGAGCAAATGCAGACCCTTTGAAGTCATACTGCATGGTACCCATTCCATGGGTCCCAACTCTCCAGGTTCAAGGGATTCTTCCTCCAGCTACAACATGCATGGGAAACCCAGAGTATCGTCCACCGTGTGATTGGGAAATGATTTAAAATGCATCTCAGTTTTCGTATCCTGGTCCTCGGGTTCACCATTCCAGATGCTTTACTAACACTCTCCCCGCTTGGAGAGTCAGTGCCTTTCACCTCCTGTTTGGCACAGCTTGCAATTTCTGTGCAAGATGAACAGGAATAGGGAGAACCAATGAGAGACTAGCTATAGGTGTCTGCACGGGCAAATGTAACGCTCATTGCCGACCAGGAAGAGGAATTAAACAAAGGCTCTGCGTGCGCTGCTGAAAACAGATTAGGGCCTGAAGCAATCCTGCGGTTTTGTGCCCAGCTCACAAGAAAGCGAGTTGAAGAAAGGAGCTCAGGGGCACTGTAATTCACAAACCTGCAGAGTTATAAATGACAGCTATCCTCCAAAAATATATTGAAGTAAGCCTGCGAAGGGGACTTGAAAGCGGGGCAGAATTTCAGGAAAACGATTGCAGGGGGTAGACTGGAATTGCCCTGAAAGCATAGGAAAAGTGGCACAACGTCGACAATGATGCACTTGGCCAAAAAGGGCTTATGCGTTTTTTCCTGAATATATTCAGGAAAAAACGCATAAGCCCTTTTTGGCCAACCAAGCAAGCCTGTAAAGGAAATCTGCACTACAATGAAGTCTCACTGCCCCCCGGGCAAAAGGGCCATCTGAAAAAAGTGTAAAATCCAGAAAGGTAGGACAGGATATGGAGAACAGGGAGCCTTGTTATGCTGATTGGCAGGATGTAAATTGCCAGCAGCCACCCTGGAGAAGTGTATGGTGTTTCCTGAAACACGTAAGAAACAAAGCAACACAGCCTATGGCACTTCCACTTATGGTCCTATAGCTTACGGAAATTAAAATCAAAAACAGACAGCCACCCCAATATTTGGGACGGTTGTGTTCACAAGAAGCTCGTCTACAGTATCAGGTAAATATCCCAGAAAGCAAAAAATGGATAAAGAAGTTGTGGCACATACGTACAATGCAATATCACTCAGCAATGAAATCTGTGTCATCAGGCCCGTAGCGGCATAGTGAGTGGATGCAGGTACTGTGATTCTACGTGAACTACGTCATACAGGAAAAGAAACATCATAAGATATCACTAATACACGGAATATAAAGTTGACTACAAATGAACTGAATTACAAAACAGAACAGGGTCTCAAATTTAGAAAACCAACTAGTGCTTGCTTATGGGGAAAGGTGCCTTGGGGTGCTGCATAAAACCAGAGACTGAAATTAGCACAGATAACTTTCCATAAGCCAAATATGTAATAGACAAGACCTACTCCTTGCTCAACGAAATGGACTCAACACCACATATTCAACGCCTAGGAATATACCTGACTAGGAAGAATCTCAAAACCCATGGATTAATATGTCTCCGTAAGAGAATCAAGCGTGTGTACAGCGGCATAAACGCAGCAGTGAAAATCCGATAAATCCCATTATCAAAATAAATTTCAAAAACAAAACACAAAGACAGTGAAATAGAGAGCAATTCTTAAACAATTCACTCAGGGCATGTGATGCAACCGGGATTGACCACATCTACACCCACAGCTGGTTGAGACATAAGGCTGGACACTTCAGGCTGATAGCATTGGTGAGTTTCGGTGAGCAAATGCAGACCCTTTGAAGTCATACTGCATGGTACCCATTCCATGGGTCCCAACTCTCCAGGTTCAAGGGATTCTTCCTCCAGCTAAAACATGCATGGGAAACCCAGAGTATCGTCCACCATGTGATTGGGAAACGATTTAAAATGCATCTCAGTTTTCGTATCCTGGTCCTCGGGTTCACCATTCCAGATGCTTTACTAACACTCTCCCCGCTTGGAGAGTAAGTGCCTTTAACCTCCTCTTTGGCACAGCTTGCAATTTCTGTGCAAGATGAACAGGAATAGGGAGAACCAATGAGAGACTAGCTGTAGTTGTCTGCACGGGCAAATGTAATGCTCATTTCCCACCAGGAAGAGGAATTAACCAAACGCTCAGCGTGCCCTGCTGGAAAGAGATTAGTGCCTGAAGCAATCCTGCGGTTTTGTGCCCAGCTCACAAGAAAGCGAGTTGAAGAAAGGAGCTCAGGGGCACTGTAATTCACAAACCTGCAGAGTTATAAATGACAGCTATCCTCCAAAAATATATTGAAGTAAGCCTGCAAAGGGGACTTGAAAGCGGGGCAGAAATTCAGGAAAACGATTGAAGGATTAAACTGGAATTGCACTTAAAGAATAGGAAAAGAGGCAGAACGTCGATAATGATGCACTTGTCCAAAAAGTGCGGATGCATTTTTCCCTAAATATATTCAGGAAAAAACGCATACGCACTTTTTGGCCAACCAAGCAAGCTTGTAAATAAACCTGCACTACAATGAAGTCTCAGTGCCCCCCAGGGCAAAAGGGCCATTTAAAAAAATTGTAAAATCCAGAAACGGAGGACAGGCAATGGAAAACAGGGATCCTTATTATGCTGATGCATATGATGTAAATTGCCGACAGCCATTCTGGAGAAGTGTTATGTGTTTCGTGAAACACGTAAGAAACAAAGCAACACAGCCTATGGCACTTCCACTTATGGTCCTACAGCTTAGGGAAATTAAAATCAAAAACACCCAGCCACCTGAAAGTTTGGGACCTCTCTGTTCACAAGAACCTCGTTTACAGTACCAGGTAAATATCTCAGAGAGCAAACAATGGATAAAGAAGTTGTGGTACGTACGTACAATGGAATATCACTCAGCAATGAAATCTGTGTCATCAGGCCCGTAGCGGCATAGTGAGTGGATTCAGGTATGGTGATTCTACGTGAAATAAGTCACACATAAAAAGAAACATCATAAAATATCACTAATACACAGTATGTAAACTTGACTACACATGAACTGAATTACAAAACAGAACAGTCTCAAATTTAGAAAACCAACTTGTGCTTTCTTATGGAGAAAGGTGCGTTGGAGTGCTGCATAAAACCAGAGACTGAAATTAGCACAGATACCGTTCCATAAGCCAAATATGTAATAGACAAGACCTACTCCTTGCTCAACGAAATGGACTCAACACCACATATTCAACGCCTAGGAATATACCTGACTAGGAAGAATCTTAAAACCCGTGGATATTTATGTCTCCGTAAGAGAATCAAGAGTGTGTACAGCGGCATTAACGCAGCAGTGAAAATCCGATAAATCCCAGTGTCAAAAAAAAATTTCAAAAAAAAAGCACAATGACAGTGAAATAGAGAGCAATTCTTAAATAACTCACACAGGGCATGTGATGCAACCTGGTTTACCACATCTACACCCAGAGCTGGGTGAGAGATAAGGCTTGACCCTTTGGGCTGATAGCATTGGTGAGGTTCAGTGAGCAAATGCAGACCCTTTGATGTCATACTGCCTGGTACCCATTCCATGGTTCCCAACTCTCCAGGTTCAAGGGATTCTTCCTTCTGCTAAAATTTGCATGGGAAAGCCAGAGTATGCTCCACCGTGTGACTGGGAAACCTTTTTACATGCATGTCTGTTTTCGTCCCCTGGTACTCAGGTTCACCATTCCAGACCCTTTTCTTACACTCTCCCCATTTGGAGAGTCAGTGCCTTTAACCTCCTCTTTGGCACTGTTTGCAATTTCTGCGCAAGATGAACAGGAATAAGGAGAACCAATGGGAGACTATCTGTAGGTGTGTGCACGGGCAAATATTTTTGTTAACATCTTTATTGGGGTATAATTGCTTTACAATGGTGTGTTAGTTTTTGCTTTATAACAAAGTGAATCAGCTATACATATACATATGCCCCCTGTGTCTTCCCTCTTGTGTCTCCCTCCCTCCCTCTCTCCCCCTTCCACCCCTCCTGGCTGTCCCAACGCCCCGAGCTAATATCCCTGTGCCTTGCGGCTGCTTCCCCCTTGCTATCTACCTTACTACATTTGTTAGTGTGTATATGTCCATGACTCTCTCTCGCCCTGTCAAAACTCACCATTCCCCCTCCCCATATCCTCAATTCCGTTCTCCAGTAGGTCTGCGCCTCTATTCCTGTCTTATCCCTAGGTTCTTCATGACATTTTTTTCCTTTAAATTCCATATATATGTGTTAGCATACGCTATTTGTCTTTTTCTTTCTGACTTACTTCACTCTGTATGACAGACTCTAGGTCTATCCATCTCATTACAAATAACTCAGTTTCATTTCTTTTTAAGGCTGAGTAATATTCCATTGTGTATATGTGCCACATCGTCTTTATCCATTCGTCCGATGATGGGCGCTTAGGTTCTTTCCATCTCCGGGCTATTGTAATAGAGCTGCAATGAACATTTTGGTACATGACTCTTTTTGAATTTTGGTTTTCTCAGGGTATATGCCCAGTATGCACGGGCAATTTTAACACTCATTTCCCAACAGGAAAAGGAATTAACCAAAGGCTCAGCATGCCGTGCTGGAACAAGATTAGGGCCTGAAGCAATCCTGCGGTTTTGTGGCCAGCTCACAAGAAAGCGAGTTGAGGACAGGAGCTCAGGGACACTGTCATTCACATACCTGCAGACTTATAAATGACAGAAATCGTACAAAAATATATTGATTTAAGGCTGCGAAGAGGACTTGAAAGTGGGGCAGAATTGCTGGAATCCGATTTCAGGAGGTAGACGTGAATTGCTCTGAAAGCATAAGAGAAGTGGCAGAACCTCGTCAATGAAGCACTTGGACAAAAAGGGCATATGCATTTTTTCCAGGGCCATCATTCACGGGAGTAGGATGCTCCCAGCATGCTCCAGTGGCCAACAGAGGGCCCACGTTGCCAAGGCAATGTGAGCTAGCCAGGCAGGAGTGACCTGACATCAGAGGGCCCACCTCACAGAATGGTAGGGAACCCAGCCAGGATCAGACTCTCCCCAGAGGGCCCACATCACCAAGGTGATGGGAACCAGGCAGGAGTGTCCTCACACTAGTGGGGCCACATCACCGAAAAGTGAGGGACCCAGCACACGTGGCCTCAAACCAGAGGAAACACATCAAAAGGGAGCTGGGATTGAGGCAGGCAGGAGGAGCCTCAAAACAGAGGGACCATAGAATTAAAGAGGTGAAGAATCCCGCAGTTGGAACCTCCCAGCAGGCACCCAGGAGCAGCGAGACTATGGGATCCAGGCCGGAGTGATCTCACACCAGAGGGCCGTCATCATGAAACTGTGAGCAACCTAGGCGTTGGGATCTCAGAGCAGAAGGCCCACATTCCCATGGGGTTGGGAACCTGTCAGAAGTGTACTCGCACCACAGGGCACACATCAGAGAATTTAGGGAACCCAGGAGTTAGGGCCTGACGCCAGAGGGCCCTCATTACCAAGGGGAGGAGACTCCAATCAGGCACCAACACCCAACTGAGGTCCCACGTCGCCAAGGTGACGTGTGACAGCCAGGTAGGAGTGACCTCACCGCAGAGGGCCTACCTCACAGAAGGGTGAGGAACACAGCCAGGATAAGACTCTCACCAGAGGGCCCACATCACCAAGGTGAGCAGAACCAGGCAGGAGAGTCTTCACACCAGTGTGGCCACATCATAGAAAGGTGAGGAACCCAGCACATGTGGCCTAAACCAGAAGACCCACATCTCCAAGGGGCTCGGAATGAGGCAGGCAGGAGTAGCCTCACAACACAGGGCCCATAGAATAAAAAAGCTGAGGAATCCAGCAATGGGAACCTCTCAGCAGGCGGCCAAGAGCACCAAGTCTATGCGATTCAGGCCGCAGTAAACTCACAGCAGAGGGTCCACATCATGAAACTGCGAGCAACCCAGCCATTTGGACCTCAGAGCAGAAGGTCCACATCCCCAAGGTGTTGGGAGCATGGCAGGAGTGTCCTCGCACCACTTAGCACATATCAGAAAATGTGGGTACCCAGCAGTTAGGGCCTGACGCCAGAGGGCCCTCATCACTGAGGGGAGGAGGCTCCCAACATGTTCCATCTACCACAAGAGGGCCCACGTCGCCAAGGCGGGGTGTGCCAGCCAGGCAGGAGTGACGTCACAGCAGACGGCCCACCTCAAAGAAGTGTGAGGAACCCAACCAGGATCAGACTCTCACCAGAGGGCCCATATCACCAAGGGGACGGGAACCAGGCACGAGTGTCCTCACACCAGTGAGGCCACATCACTAAAAGATGAGGAAACTGGCACATGTGGCCACAAACCAGAGGACCTACATCACCATGGGGCTGGGAGTGACACAGGCAGGAGGAGCCTCCCAACACAGGGCCCAAAGAATAAAAAAGGTGAGGAACCCAGCAGTTGGAACTTCCCAGCAGGCGGCCCAGAGTACAGAGGCTATGGGATCTAGGAATGAGTGAACTAACACCAGAGAGCTAACATCAGGAAACTGTGAGCAACCCAGTCGTTGGAACCTCAGAGCAGAAGGCCCATATCGCCATGGGGATGGGAACATTTCACGAGTGTCCTGGCATCACTGGGCTCACATCAGAAAACCTGGGGAGCCCAGCAGTTAGAGCCTGACGCCAGAGGGACCTCATCACCGAGGACAGGAGTCTCCAAAAGGATCCAACTGCCACCAGAGGGCCGATGTCACCAAGGCAATGGGAGCAAGCCAGGCAGGAGTTACCTCAGAGCACAGGGCCCACCTCACAGAACGGTAAGGAACCCAGCCAGGATCAGACTCTCACCAGAGGGGCCACATCACCAAGGGGCTGGGAAACAGGCACGAGTGTCCTCACACCATTGGGGCCACATCATCGAAAGGTGAGGGACCCAGCACACGTGGCCTCACACCAGAGGACACACATCACAACGGGGCTGGGATTGAGGCAGGCAGGAGGAGCCTCAAAACAGAGGGCCCATAGAATAAAAAAGGTGAGGAATCCCGCAGTTGGAACCTCCCAGCAGGCGCCCAGGAGCAGCAAGCCTATGGGATCTAGCCCGGAATGAACGCACATCAGAGGGCTCTCATCATGAAACTGTGAGCACCCCAGCCGTTGGGACCTCAGAGCAGAAGGCCCAAATTCCCATGGGGTTGGGAACCTGACAGGAGTGTACTCGCACCACAGGTCGCACATCTGCAAATTTTGGGAGCCCAGGAGTTAGGGTCTGACGCAAGAGGGCCCTCATTACCGAGGGACGGAGACTCGCAGCAGACACCAACTCCCAACTGAGGGCCCACGTCACCAAGGTGATGTGTGCCAGCCAGGCAGGAGTGACCTCACCGCAGAGGGCCTACCTCACAGAAGGGTGAGGAAACCAGCCAGGATAAGACTCTCACCAGAGGGCCCACATCACCAAGGGGATCGGAACCAGGCAGGAGGGTCCTCACACCAGTGTGGCCACATTATAGAAAGGTGAGGAACCCAGAACATGTGGCCTAAAACAGGGGACCCACATCTCCAAGGGGCTAGGAGTGAGGCAAGCAGGAGTATCCTCACAAAACAGAGCCCACAGAATAAAAATTGTGAGGAATCCAGCAGTTGGAACCGGCCAGTAGGCCACCCAGTGCACAGAGTCTATGGGATCCAGGCCACAGCAAACTCACAGCAGAGGTCCCACATCATGAAACTGTGAGCAACCCAGCGGATGGGACCTCAGAGCAGAAGGCCCACATCCCTATGGGGATGGGAACCTGACAGGAGTGTCCTCGGCCCACTTCCACGAATCAGAAAATGTGGGAACCCAGCAGTTAGGACCTGAGGCCAGAGGACCCTCATCACCGAGGGGAGGAGGCTCCCAGCAGGCTCCAACTGCCACCATAAGGCCGATGTCACCAAGGCGGGGTGTGCCAACCAGGCAGGAGTGACCTCAGAGCAGAAAGCCCACCTCACAGAAGTGTGAGGAACCCAACAAGGATCAGACTGTCACCAGAGGGCCAACATCACCAAGGGAATGGGAACCAGGCAGGAGTGTCCTCACACCAGTGGGGCTACATCACCATAATTTGAGGGACCCAGCACACGTGGCCTCAAACCTCAGGACACACATCACCAAGGGGCTGGGAGTGAGGCAGGCAAGAGGATCCACAAAACAGAGGGACCATAGAATAAAAAAGGTGAGGAATCCCACAGTTGGAACCTCCGGCAGGCAGCCAGGAGCAGCGAGGCTATGGGATCTAGGCTGGAGTGAACTCACACCAGAGGGCCCTCATCATGAAACTGTGAGCAACACAGCCGTTGGGACCTCAGAACAGAAGGCTCACATCCCCATGGGGATGGGAACCTGGCAGGAGTGTCCTTGCACCACTTAGCACGAATCAGAAAATGTGGGAACCCAGCAGTTAGGGCCTGAGGCCAGAGGGCCCTCATCACCGAGGGGAGGAGGCTCCCAGCAGGCTCCAACTGCCACCATATGGCCGACGTTGCCAAGGCGGGGTGTGCCAGCCAGGCAGGAGTGACCTCAGAGCAGAGGGCCCACCTCACAGAAGGGTGAGGAACCTAACCAGGATCAGACTCTCACCAGAGGGCCAACATCACCAAGGTGATGGGAACCAGGCAAGACTGTCCTAACACCAGTGGGGCCAACATCACCAAGGGAATGGGAACCAGGCAAGAGTGTCCTCACACCAGTGTGGCCACATTATAGAAAGGTGAGGAACACAGCACATGTGGCCTCAAACAAGGGGACACACATCACGAAGGGGCTGGGAGTGAGGCATGCAGGAGGAGACGCACAACCGAGGGCCCATAGAATAAAAAAGGTGAGGAATCGAGAAGTTGGAAACTCCAAGCTGGAGGCCCAGAGCACTGACACTATGGGATACAGGCCAGAGTGAACACACAGCAAAGGGCCCACATCATGAAACTGTGAGCAACCCAGCAGTTGGGACCACAGAACAGAAGTCCCACATGCCCATGGGGATGGGAACCTGGCAGGAGTGACTCGCACCACTGGGCACACATCAGAAAATGTGTGGAGCCCAGCACTTAGGGCCTGACACCAGAAGGCCCTCATCACTGAAGGGAGGAGGCCCCAGCACGCTCCAACTGCCACCAGAGGGTCCACGTCGCCAAGGCGACGTGCGCCAGCCAGGCAGGATTGACCTCACAGCAGAGGGCCCACATCATGAAAGTGTGAGCAACCCAGCCGTTAGGACCTCAGAACAGAAGGCCCACACGCTCATGAGGATGGGAACCTGGCAGGAGTGCCCTCGTACCACTTAGCACGTATCAGAAAATGTGGGAACCCCGCCATTAGGGTCTGACGCCAGAGGGCCTCATCACCGCGGGAAGGAGGCTCCCAGCAGGCTCCAACTGCCACCAGGGTGCCGAAGTCAACAAGGCGGGTTGTGCCAGCCGGGCAGGAGTGACCTCAGAGAAGAGGGCTCACCTCACGGATGTGTGAGGAACCCAACCAGGATCAGAGTCTCACCAGAGGGCCCACATCACCAAGGGGATGGGAACCAGGCAGGAGTGTCCACACACCAGTGGGGCCACATCATCAAAAGATGAGGAACCCATCACATATGGCCTCAAACCTGAGGACACACATCACCATGTGGCTGGGAGTGAGGCCGGTATCTGGAGGGGCACATTTAACTCTAATTTCCCACCAGGAAGAGGAATTAACCAAAGGCTCAGAGTGCCGTGCCGGACCCTGATTATGGCCTGAAGCAAACCTGCAGTTTTGTGGCCAGCTTACAAGGAAGCGAGTTAAGAAAGGAGCTCAGGGGCACTGTAATTCACAAACCTGCAGAGTTATAAATGACAGCTATCCTCCAAAAATATATTGAAGTAAGCCTGCGAAGGGGACTTGAAAGCAGGGCAGAATTTCAGGAAAACGATTGCAGGGGGTAGACTGGAATTGCCCTAAAAGCATAGGAAAAGAGGCAGAACGTCGACAATGATGCACTTGGCCAAAAAGGGCGTATGCGTTTTTTCCTGAATATATTCAGGAAAAAACGCATACGCCCTTTTTGGCCAACCAAGCAAGCCTATAAAGGAAACCTGCACTACAATGAAGTCTCACTGCCCCCCGGGCAAAGGACCATCTGAAAAAAGTGTAAAATCCAGAAAGGTAGGACAGGATATGGAGAACAGGGAGCCTTGTTATGCTGATTGGCAGGATGTAAATTGCCAGCAGCCACCCTGGAGAAGTGTATGGTGTTTCCTGAAACACGTAAGAAACAAAGCAACACAGCCTATGGCACTTCCACTTATGGTCTTATAGCTTACGGAAATTAAAATCAAAAACAGACAGCCACCCCAATACTTGGGACGGCTGTGTTCACAAGAAGCTCGTCTACAGTATCAGGTAAATATCCCAGAAAGCAAAAAATGGATAAAGAAGTTGTGGCACGTACGTACAATGCAATATCACTCAGCAATGAAATCTGTGTCATCAGGCCCGTAGCGGCATAGTGAGTGGATGCAGGTACGGTGATTCTACGTGAACTACGTCACACAGAAAAAGAAACATCATAAGATATCACTAATACACGGAATGTAAACTTGACTACACATGAACTGAATTACAAAACAGAACAGGGTCTCAAATTTAGAAAACCAACTAGTGCTTGCTTATGGGGAAAGGTGCGTTGGGGTGCTGCATAAAACCAGAGACTGAAATTAGCACAGATAACTTTCCATAAGCCAAATATGTAATAGACAAGACCTACTCCTTGCTCAACGAAATGGACCCAAAACCACATATTCAACGCCTAGGAATATACCTGACTAGGAAGAATCTTAAAACCCATGGATATATATGTCTCCATAAAAGAATCAAGCGTGTGTACAGCGGCCGAAACGCAGCAGTGAAAATCCGATAAATCCCATTATCAAAATAAATTTCGAAAACAAAACACAAAGACAGTGAAATAGAGAGCAATATTTAAATAATTCACTCAGGGCATGTGATGCAACCATGATTGACCACATCTACACCCAGAGCTGGTTGAGACATAAGGCTGGACACTTCAGGCTGATAGCATTGGTGAGTTTTGGTGAGCAAATGCAGACCCTTTGAAGTCATACTGCATGGTACCCATTCCATGGGTCCCAACTCTCCAGTTTCAAGGGATTCTTCCTCCAGCTAAAACATGCATGGGTAAACCAGAGTATCGTCCACCGTGTGATTGGGAAACGATTTAAAATGCCTCTCAGTTTTCGTATCCTGGTCCTCGGGTTCACCATTTCAGATGCTTTACTAACACTCTCCCCACTTAGAGAGTCAGTGCCTTTAACCTCCTCTTTGGCACAGCTTGCAATTTCTGTGCAAGATGAAAAGGAATAAGGAGAAACAATGAGAGACTAGCTGTAGGTGTCTGCACGGGCAAATGTAACGCTCATTGCCGACCAGGAAGAGGAATTAAACAAAGGCTCAGTGTGCCCTGCTGGAAACAGATTAGGGCCTGAAGCAATCCTGCGGTTTTTTGCCCAGCTCACAAGAAAGCGAGTTGAAGAAAGGAGCTCAGGGGCACTGTAATTCACAAACATGCAGAGTTATAAATGACAGCTATCCTCCAAAAATATATTGAAGTAAGCCTGCGAAGGGGACTTGAAAGCGGGGCAGAATTTCAGGAAAACGATTGCAGGGGGTAGACTGGAATTGCCCTGAAAGCATAGGAAAAGAGGCACAACGTCGACAATGATGCACTTGGCCAAAAAGGGCGTATGCGTTTTTTCCTGAATATATTCAGGAAAAAACGCATAAGCCCTTTTTGGCCAACCAAGCAAGCCTGTAAAGGAAATCTGTACTACAATAATTCTCACTGCCCCCCGGGCAAAAGGGCCATCTGAAAAAAGTGTAAAATCCAGAAAGTTAGGACAGGATATGGAGAACAGGGAGCCTTGTTATGCTGATTGGCAGGATGTAAATTGCCGGCAGCCACCCTGGAGAAGTGTATGGTGTTTCCTGAAACACGTAAGAAACAAAGCAACACAGCCTATGGCACTTCCACTTATGGTCCTATAGCTTACGGAAATTAAAATCAAAAACAGACAGCCACCCCAATATTTGGGACGGCTGTGTTCACAAGAAGCTCGTCTACAGTACCAGGTAAATATCCCAGAAAGCAAAAAATGGATAAAGTAGTTGTGGCACGTACGTGCAATGCAATATCACTCAGCAATGAAATCTGTGTCATCAGGCCCGTAGCGGCATAGTGAGTGGATGCAGCTACGGTGATTCTACGTGAACTACGTCACACAGAAAAAGAAACATCATAAGATATCACTAATACACGGAATGTAAACTTGACTACACATGAACTGAATTACAAAACAGAACAGGGTCTCAAATTTAGAAAACCAACTAGTGCTTGCTTAAGGGGAAAGGTGCCTTGGGGTGCTGCATAAAACCAGAGACTGAAATTAGCACAGATAACTTTCCATAAGCCAAATATGTAATAGACAAACCTACTCCTTGCTCAACGAAATGGACTCAAAACCACATATTCAACGCCTAGGTATATACCTGACTAGGAAGAATCTTAAAACCCATGGATATATATGTCTCCGTAAGAGAATCAAGCATGTGTACAGCGGCCGATACGCAGCAGTGAAAATCCGATAAATCCCATTATCAAAATAAATTTCGAAAACAAAACACAAAGACAGTGAAATAGAGAGCAATTCTTAAATAATTCACTCAGGGCATGTGATGCAACCGGGATTGACCACATCTACACCCAGAGCTGATTGAGACATAAGGCTGGACACTTCAGGCTAATAGCATTGGTGAGTTTCGGTGAGCAAATGCAGACACTTTGAAGTCATACTGGATGGTACCTATTCCATGGGTCCCAACTCTTCAGGTTCAAGGGATTCTTCCTCCAGCTAAAACATGCATAGGAAACCCACAGTATGGTCCACCGTGTGATTGGGGAACGATTTAAAATGCATCTCAGGTTTCGTTTCCTGGTCCTCGGGTTCACCATTCCAGATGCTTTACTAACATTCTCCCTGCTTGGAGAGTCAGTGCCTTTAACCTCCTGTTTGGCACAGCTTGCAATTTCTGTGCAAGATGAACAGGAATAGGGAGAACCAATGAGAGACTAGCTATAGGTGTCTGCACGGGCAAATGTAACGCTCATTGCCCACCAGGAAGAGGAATTAACCAAAGGCTCAGTGTGCCCTGCTGGAAACAGATTAGGGCCTGAAGCAATCCTGCGGTTTTGTGCCCAGCTCACAAGAAAGCGAGTTGAAGAAAGGAGCTCAGGGGCACTGTACTTCACAAACCTGCAGAGTTATAAATGACAGCTATCCTCCAAAAATATATTGAAGTAAGCCTGCGAAGGGGACTTGAAAGCGGGGCAGAATTTCAGGAAAACGATTGCAGGGGGTAGACTGGAATTGCCCTGAAAGCATAGGAAAAGAGGCAGAACGTCGACAATGATGCACTTGGCCAAAAAGGGCGTATGCGTTTTATCCTGAATATATTCAGGAAAAAACGCATACGCCCTTTTTGGCCAACCAAGCAAGCCTGTAAAGGAAATCTGCACTACAATGAAGTCTCACTGCCCCCCGGGCAAAAGGGCCATCTGAAAAAAGTGTAAAATCCAGAAAGGTAGGACAGGATATGGAGAACAGGGAGCCTTGTTATGCTGATTGGCAGGATGTAAATTGCCAGCAGCCACCCTGGAGAAGTGTATGGTGTTTCCTGAAACACGTAAGAAACAAAGCAACACAGCCTATGGCACTTCCATTTATGGTCCTATAGCTTACGGAAATTAAAATCAAAAACAGACAGCCACCCCAATATTTGGGATGGCTGTGTTCACAAGAAGCTCGTCTACAGTATCAGGTAAATATCCCAGAAAGCAAAAAATGGATAAAGAAGTTGTGGCACGTACGTAAAATGCAATATCACTCAGCAATGAAATCTGTGTCATCAGGCCCGTAGCGGCATAGTGAGTGGATGCAGGTATGGTGATTCTACGTGAACTACATCACACAGAAAAAGAAACATCATAAGATATCACTAATACACGGAATGTAAACTTGACTACACATGAACTGAATTACAAAACAGAACAGGGTCTCAAATTTAGGAAACCAACTAGTGCTTGCTTATGGGGAAAGGTGCCTTGGGGGCTGCATAAAACCAGAGACTGAAATTAGCACAGATAACTTTCCATAAGCCAAATATGTAATAGAGAAGACCTACTCCTTGTTCAACGAAATGGACCCAACACCACATATTCAACGCCTAGGAATATACCTGACTAGGAAGAATCTTAAAACCCATGGATATATATGTCTCCGTAAGAGAATCAAGCATGTGTACAGCGGCATAAACGCAGCAGTGAAAATCCGATAAATCCCATTATCAAAATAAATTTCAAAAACAAAACACAAAGACAGTGAAATAGAGAGCAATTCTTAAATAATTCACTCAGGGCATGTGATGCAACCGGGATTTAACACAACTACACCCAGAGCTGGTTGAGACATAAGGCTGGACACTTCAGGCTGATAGCATTGGTGAGTTTCGGTGAGCAAATGCAGACCCTTTGAAGTCATACTGCATGGTACCCATTCCATGGGTCCCAACTCTCCAGGTTCAAGGGATTCTTCCTCCAGCTAAAACATGCATGGGAAACCCAGAGTATCGTCCACCGTGTGATTGAGAAACGATTTAAAATGCATCTCAGGTTTCGTATCCTGGTCCTCGGGTTCACCATTCCAGATGCTTTACTAACACTCTCCCCGCTTTGAGAGTCAGTGCCTTTAACCTCCTCTTTGACACAGCTTGCAATTTCTGTGCAAGACGAACAGGAATAGGGAGAACCAATGAGAGACTAGCTGTAGGTGTCTGCACGGGCAAATGTAACGCTCATTGCCCACCAGGAAGAGGAATTAAACAAAGGCTCAGTGTGCCCTGCTGGAAACAGATTAGGGCCTGAAGCAATCCTGCGGTTTTGTGCCCAGCTCACAAGAAAGCGAGTTGAAGAAAGGAGCTCAGGGGCACTGTACTTCACAAACCTGCAGAGTTATAAATGACAGCTATCCTCCAAAAATATATTGAAGTAAGCCTGCGAAGGGGACTTGAAAGCGGGGCAGAATTTCAGGAAAACGATTGCAGGGGGTAGACTGGAATTGCCCTGAAATCATAGGAAAAGAGGCACAACGTCGACAATGATGCACTTGGCCAAAAAGTGCGTATGCGTTTTTTCCTGAATATATTAAGGAAAAAACGCATACGCCCTTTTTGGCCAACCAAGCAAGCCTGTAAAGGAAATCTGCACTACAATGAAATCTCACTGCCCCCCCGGGCAAACGGGCCATCCGAAAAATGTGTAAAATCCAGAAAGGTAGGACAGGATATGGAGAACAGGGAGCCTTGTTATGCTGATTGGCAGGATGTAAATTGTGAACAGCCACCCTGGAGAAGTGTATGGTGTTTCCTGAAACAGGTAAGAAATAAAGCAACACAGCCTATGGCAATTGCAATTATGGTCCTATTGCTTAGGGAAATTAAAATCAAAAACGGAGAGCCACCCCAAAGTTTGGGACGGCTGTGTTCCCAAGAAGCTCGTCTACAGTACCAGGTAAATATCCCAGAAAGCAAAAAATGGATAAAGAAGTTGTGGCACGTACGTGCAATGCAATATCACTCAGAAATGAAATCTGTGTCATCAGGCCCGTAGCGGCATAGTAAGTGGATGCAGGTACGGTGATTCTACGTGAACTACGTCACACAGAAAAAGAAACATCATAAGATATCACTAATACACGGAATGTAAACTTGACTACACATGAACTGAATTACAAAACAGAACAGGCTCTCAAATTTAGAAAACCAACTAGTGCTTGCTTATGGGGAAAGGTGCCTTGGGGTGCTGCATAAAACCAGAGACTGAAATTAGCACAGATAACTTTCCATAGGCCAAATATGTAATAGACAAGACCTACTCGTTGCTCAACGAAATGGACTCAACACCACATATTCAACGCATAGGAATATACCTGAGTAGGAAGAATCTTAAAACCCATGGATATATATGTCTCTGTAAGAGAATCAAGCGTGTGTGCAGCGGCCGAAACGCAGCAGTGAAAATCCGATAAATCCCATTATCAAAATAAATTTCGAAAACAAAACACAAAGACAGTGAAATCGAGAGCAATTCTTAACTAATTCACTCAGGGCATGTGATGCAACCGGGATTGACCACATCTACACCCAGAGCTGGTTGAGACATAAGGCTGGACACTTCAGGCTGATAGCATTGGTGAGTTTCGGTGAGCAAATGCAGACCCTTTGAAGTCATACTGCATGGTACCCATTCCATGGGTCCCAACTCTCCAGGTTCAAGGCATTCTTCCTCCAGTTAAAACATGCATGGGAAACCCAGAGTATCGTCCACCGTGTGATTGGCACACGATTTAAAATGCATCTCAGTTTTCGTATCCTGGTCCTCGGGTTCACCATTCCAGATGCTTTACTAACACTCTCCCCGCTTGGAGAGTCAGTGCCTTTAACCTCCTGTTTGGCACAGCTTGCAATTTCTGTGCAAGATGAACAGGAATAGGGAGAACCAATGAGAGACTAGCTGTAGGTGTCTGCACGGGCAAATGTAACGCTCATTGCCGACCAGGAAGAGGAATTAAACAAAGGCTCAGCGTGCCCTGCTGAAAACAGATTAGGGCCTAAAGCAATCCTGCGGTTTTGTGCCCAGCTCACAAGAAAGCGAGTTGAAGAAAGGAGGTCAGGGGCACTGTAATTCACAAACCTGCAGAGTTATAAATGACAGCTATCCTCCAAAAATATATTGAAGTAAGCCTGCGAAGGGGACTTGAAAGCGGGGCAGAATTTCAGGAAAACGATTGCAGGGGGTAGACTGGAATTGCCCTGAAAGCATAGGAAAAGAGGCAGAACGTCGACAATGATGTACTAGGCCAAAAAGGGCGTATGCGTTTTTTCCTGAATATATTCAGGAAAAAACGCATACGCCATTTTTGGCCAACCAAGCAAGCCTGTAAAGGAAATCTTTACTACAATGAAGTCTCACTGCCCCCTGGGCAAAAGGGCCATCGGAAAAAAGTGTAAAATCCAGAAAGGTAGGACAGGATATGGAGAAGAGGGAGCCTTGTTATGCTGATTGGCAGGATGTAAATTGCCAGCAGCCACCCTGGAGAAGTGTATGGTGTTTCCTGAAACACGTAAGAAATAAAGCAACACAGCCTATGGCAACTGCACTTATGGTCCTATTCCTTAGGGAAATTAAAATCAAAAACAGAGAGCCACCCCAAAGTTTGGGACGGCTGTGTTCACAAGAAGCTCATCTACAGTATCAGGTAAATATCCCAGAAAGCAAAAAATGGATAAAGAAGTTGTGGCACGTACGTACAATGCAATATAACTCAGCAATGAAATCTGTATCATCAGGCCCGTAGCGGTATAGTGAGTGGATGCAGGTACGGTGATTGTACGTGAACTACGTCACACAGAAAAAGAAACTTCATAAGATATCACTAATGCACGGAATGTTAACTTGACTACACATGAACTGAATTACAAAACAGAACAGGGTCTCAAATTTAGAAAACCAACTAGTGCTTGCTTATGGGGAAAGGCGCCTTGGGATGCTGCATAAAACCAGAGACTGAAATTAGCACAGATAACTTTCCATAAACCAAATATGTAATAGAAAAGACCTACTCCTTGCTCAACGAAATGGACCCAACACCACATATTCAACGCCTAGGAATATACCTGACTAGGAAGAATCTTAAAACCCATGGATATATATGTCTCCGTAAGAGAATCAAGCGTGTGTACAGTGGCCGAAATGCAGCAGTGAAAATCCGATAAATCCCATTCTCAAATCAAATTTCGAAAACAAAGCACAAAGACAGTGAAATAGAGAGCAATTCTTAAACAATTCACTCAGGGCATGTGATGCAACCGGGATTGACCACATCTACACCCAGAGCTGGTTGAGACATAAGGCTGGACACTTCAGGCTGATAGCATTCGTGAGTTTCGGTGAGCAAATGCAGACCCTTTGAAGTCATACTGCATGGTACCCATTCCATGGGTCCCAACTCTCCAGGTTCAAGGCATTCTTCCTCCAGCTAAAATATGCATGGGAAACCCAGAGTATCGTCCACCGTGTGATTGGGAAAAGATTTAAAATGCATCTCAGTTTTCGTATCCTGGTCCTCAGGTTCACCATTCCAGATGCTTTACTAACACTCTCCCCGCTTGAAGAGTCACTGTCTTTAACCTCCTCTTTGGCACAGCTTGCAATTTCTGTGCAAGATGAACAGGAATAGGGAGAACCAATGAGAGACTAGCTGTAGGTGTCTGCACGGGCAAATGTAACGCTCATTGCCCACCAGGAAGAAGAATTAAACAACGGCTCAGTGTGCCCTGCTGGAAACAGATTAGGGCCTGAAGCAATCCTGCGGTTTTGTGCCCAGCTCACAAGAAAGCGAGTTGAAGAAAGGAGCTCAGGGGCAATGTAATTCACAAATCTGCAGAGTTATAAATGACAGCTATCTTCCAAAAGTATATTGAAGTAAGCCTGCAAAGGGGACTTGAAAGCGGGGCAGAATTTCAGGAAAACGATTGCGGGGGGTAGACTGGAATTGCCCTGAAAGCATAGGAAAAGAGGCACAACGTCGACAATGATGCACTTGGCCAAAAAGGGCGAATGCGTTTTTTCCTGAATATATTCAGGAAAAAACGCATACGCCCTTTTTGGCCAACCAGGCAAGCCTGTAAAGGAAATCTGCACTACAATGAAGTCTCACTGCCCCGCGGGCAAGAGAGCCATCTGAAAAATGTGAAAAATCCAGAAAGGTAGGACAGGATATGGAGAACAGGGAGCCTTGTTATGCTGATTGGCAGGATGTAAATTGCCAGCAGCCACCCTGGAGAAGTGTATGGTGTTTCCAGAAACACGTAAGAAATAAAGCAACACAGCCTATGGCAATTGCACTTATGGTCCTATTCCTTAGGGATATTAAAATCAAAAACAGATAGCCACCCCAAAGTTTGGGACGGCTGTGTTCCCAGGAGGCTCGTCTACAGTACCAGGTAAATATCCCAGAAAGCAACAAATGGATAAAGAAGTTGTGGCACTTAAGTGCAATGCAATATCACTCAGCAATGAAATCTGTGTCATCAGGCCCGTAGCGGCATAGTGAGTGGATGCAGGTACGGTGATTCTACGTGAACTACGTCACACAGAAAAAGAAACATCATAAGATATCACTAATGCACGGAATGTAAACTTGACTACACATGAACTGAATTAAAAAACAGAACAGGGTCTCAAATTTAGAAAACCAACTAGTGCTTGCTTATGGGGAAAGGTGCGTTGGGGTGCTGAATAAAACCAGAGACTGTAATTAGCACAGATAACTTTCCATAAGCCAAATATGTAATAGACAAGACCTACTCCTTGCTCAACGAAATGGACCCAACAACACATATTCAACGCCTAGGAATATACCTGAGTAGGAAGAATCTTAAAACCCATGGATATATATGTCTCCGTAAGAGAATCAAGCGTGCGTACAGCGGCCGAAACGCAGTAGTGAAAATCCGATAAATCCCATTATCAAAATAAATTTCGAAAGCAAAACACAAAGACAGTGAAATAGAGAGCAATTCTTAAAAATTCACTCAGGGCATGTGATGCAACCGGGATTGACCACATCTACACCCAGAGCTGGTTGAGACATAAGGCTGAACACTTCAGGCTGATAGCATTGGTGTGTTTCGGTGAGCAAATGCAGACCCTTTGAAGTCATACTGCATGGTACCCATTCCATGGGTCCCAACTCTCCAGGTTCAAGGCATTCTTCCTCCAGCTAAAACATGCATGGGAAACCCAGAGTATCATCCACCGTGTGATTGGGAAACGATTTAAAATGCATCTCAGTTTTCGTATCCTGGTCCTCGGGTTCACCATTCCAGACGCTTTACTAACACTCTCCCCGCTTGGAGAGTCAGTGCCTTTAACCTCCTGTTGGGCACAGCTTGCAATTTCTGTGCAAGATGAACAGGAATAGGGAGAACCAGTGAGAGACTAGCTGTAGGTGTCTGCACGGGCAAATGTAATGCTCATTGCCGACCAGGAAGAGGAATTAAACAAAGGCTCAGCGTGCCCTGCTGAAAACAGATTAGGGCCTGAAGCAATCCTGCGGTTTTGTGCCCAGCTCACAAGAAAGCGAGTTGAAGAAAGGAGCTCAGGGGCACTGTAACTCACACACCTGCAGAGTTATAAATGACAGCTATCCTCCAAAAATATATTGAAGTAAGCCCGCGAAGGGGACTTGAAAGCGGGGCAGAATTTCACGAAAACGATTGCAGGGTGTAGACTGGAATTGCCCTGAAAGGATAGGAAAAGAGGCACAAGGTCGACAGTGATGCAGTTGGCCAAAAAGGGCGTATGCGTTTTTTCCTGAATATATTCAGGAAAAAACGCATACGCACTTTTTGGCCAACCAAGCAAGCCTGTAAAGGAAATCTGCACTACAATGATGTCTCACTGCCCCCCGGGCAAAAGTACCATCTGAAAAAAGTGTAAAATCCAGAAATGTAGGACAGGATATGGAGAACAGGGAGCCTTGTTATGCTGATTGGCAGGATGTAAATTGCCGGCAGCCACCCTGGAGAAGTGTATGGTGTTTCCTGAAACACGTAAGAAACAAAGCAACACAGCCTATGGCACTTCCACTTATGGTCCTATAGCTTACGGAAATTAAAATCAAAAACAGACAGCCACCCCAATATTTGGGACGGCTGTGTTCACAAGAAGCTCGTCTACAGTATCAGGTAAATATCCCAGAAAGCAAAAAATGGATAAAGAAGTTGTGGCACGTACGTACAATGCAATATCACTCAGCAATGAAATCTGTGTCATCAGGCCCGTAGCGGCATAGTGAGTGGATGCAGGTACGGTGATTCTACGTGAACTACGTCACACAGAAAAAGAAACATCATAAGATATCACTAATACACGGAATGTAAACACATGAACTGAATTACAAAACAGAACAGGGTCTCAAATTTAGAAAACCAACTAGTGCTTGCTTATGGGGAAAGGAGCCTTGGGGTGCTGCATAAAACCAGAGACTGAAATTAGCACAGATAACTTTCCATAAGCCAAATATGTAATAGACAAGACCTACTCCTTGCTCAACGAAATGGACCCAACACCACATATTCAATGCCTAGGAATATACCTGACTAGGAAGAATCTTAAAACCCATGGATATATATGTCTCCGTAAGAGAATCAAGCGTGTGTACAGCGGCCGAAACGCAGCAGTGAAAATCCGATAAATCCCATTATCAAAATAAATTTCGAAAACAAAACACAAAGACAGTGAAATAGAGAGCAATTCTTAAATAATTCACTCAGGGCATGTGATGCAACCGGGATTTACCACATCTACACCCAGAGCTGGTTGAGACATAAGGCTGGACACTTCAGGCTGATAGCATTGGTGAGTTTCGGTGAGCAAATGCAGACCCTTTGAAGTCATACTGCATGGTACCCATTCCATGGGTCCCAACTCTCCAGGTTCAAGGCATTCTTCCTCCAGCTAAAACATGCATGGGAAACCCAGAGTATCGTCCACCGTGTGATTGGGAAACGATTTAAAATGCATCTCAGTTTTCGTATCCTGGTCCTCGGGTTCACCATTCCAGATGCTTTACTAACATTCTCCCCGCTTGGAGAGTCAGTGCCTTTAACCTCCTGTTTGGCACAGCTTGCCATTTCTGTGCAAGATGAACAGGAATAGGGAGAACCAATGAGAGACTAGCTGTAGGTGTCTGCACGGGCAAATGTAACGCTCATTGCCCACCAGGAGGAGGAATTAAACAAAGGCTCAGTGTGCCCTGCTGGAAACAGATTAGGGCCTGAAGCAATCCTGCGGTTTTCTGCCCAGCTCACAAGAAAGCGAGTTGAAGAAAGGAGCTCAGGGCCACTGTACTTCACAAACCTGCAGAGTTATAAATGACAGCTATCCTCCAAAAATATATTGAAGTAAGCCTGCGAAGGGGACTTGAAAGCGGGGCAGAATTTCAGGAAAACGATTGCAGGGGGTAGACTGGAATTGCTCTGAAAGCATAGGAAAAGAGGCACAACGTCGACAATGATGCACTTGGCCAAAAAGGGCGTATGCGTTTTTTCCTGAATATATTCAGGAAAAAACGCATACGCCCTTTTTGGCCAACCAAGCAAGCCTGTAAAGGAAATCTGCACTACAATGAAGTCTCACTGACCCCCCGGGCAAAAGGGCCATCTGAAAAAAGTGTAAAATCCAGTAAGGTAGGACAGGATATGGAGAACAGGGAGCCTTGTTATGCTGATTGGCAGGATGTAAATTGCCAGCAGCCTCCCTGGAGAAGTGTATGGTGTTTCCTGAAACACGTAAGAAACAAAGCAACACAGCCTATGGCACTTCCACTTATGGTCCTATAGCTTACGGAAATTAAAATCAAAAACAGACAGCCACCCCAATATTTGGGACGGCTGTGTTCACAAGAAGCTCGTCTACAGTATCAGGTAAATATCCCAGAAAGCAAAAAATGGATAAAGAAGTTGTGGCACGTACGTACAATGCAATATCACTCAGCAATGACATCTGTGTCATCAGGCCCGTAGCGGCATAGTGAGTGGATGCAGGTACGGTGATTCTACGTGAACTACGTCACACAGAAAAAGAAACATCATAAGATATCACTAATACACGGAATGTAAACTTGACTACACATGAACTGAATTACAAAACAGAACAGGGTCTCAAATTTAGAAAACCAACTAGTGCTTGCTTATGGGAAAAGGTGCCTTGGGGTGCTGCATAAAACCAGAGACTGAAATTAGCACAGATAACTTTCCATAAGCCAAATATGTAATAGACAAGACCTACTCCTTGCTCAACGAAATGGACCCAACACCACATATTCAACGCCTAGGAATATACCTGACTAGGAAGAATCTTAAAACCCATGGATATATATGTCTCCGTAAGAGAATCAAGCGTGTGTACAGCGGCCGAAATGCAGCAGTGAAAATCCGATAAATCCCATTATCAAAATAAATTTCGAAAACAAAACACAAAGACAGTGAAATAGAGAGCAATTCTTAAATAATTCACTCAGGGCATGTGATGCAACCGGGATTGACCACATCTACACCCAGAGCTGGTTGAGACATAAGGCTGGACACTTCAGGCTGATAGCATTGGTGAGTTTCGGTGAGCAAATGCAGACCCTTTGAAGTCATACTGCATGGTACCCATTCCATGGGTCCCAACTCTCCAGGTTGAAGGGATTCTTCCTCCAGCTAAAACATGCATGGGAAACCCAGAGTATCGTCCACTGTGTGATTGGGAAATGATTTAAAATGCATCTCAGTTTTCGTTTCCTGGTCCTCGGTTTCACCATTCCAGATGCTTTACCAACACTCTCCCCGCTTGGAGAGTCAGTGCCTTTAACCTCCTGTTTCGCACAGCTTGCAATTTCTGTGCAAGATGAACAGGAATAGGGAGAACCAATGAGAGACTAGCTGTAGGTGTCTGCACGGGCAAATGTAACGCTCATTGCCCACCAGGAAGAGGAATTAAACAAAGGCTCAGTGTGCCCTGCTGGAAACAGATTAGGGCCTGAAGCAATCCTGCGGTTTTGTGCCCAGCTCACAAGAAAGCGAGTTGAAGAAAGGAGCTCAGGGGCACTGTACTTCACAAACCTGCAGAGTTATAAATGACAGCTATCCTCCAAAAATATATTGAAGTAAGTCTGCGAAGGGGACTTGAAAGCGGGGCTGAATTTCAGGAAAACGATTGCAGGGGGTAGACTGGAATTGCCCTGAAAGCACAGGAAAAGAGGCAGAACGTCGACAATGATGCACTTGGCCAAACAGGGCGTATGCGTTTTTTCCTGAATATATTCAGGAAAAAACACATACGCCCTTTTTGGCCAACCAAGCAAGCCTGTAAAGGAAATCTGCACTACAATGAAATCTCACTGCCCCCCCGGGCAAAAGGGCCATCTGAAAAAAGTGTAAAATCCAGAAAGGTAGGACAGGATATGGAGAACAGGGAGCCTTGTTATGCTGATTGGCAGGATGTAAATTGCCAGCAGCCACACTGGAGAAGTGTATGGTGTTTCCTGAAACACGTAAGAAACAAAGCAACACAGCCTATGGCACTTCCACTTATGGTCCTATAGCTTACGGAAATTAAAATCAAAAACAGACAGCCACCCCAATATTTGGGACGGCTGTGTTCACAAGAAGCTCGTCTACAGTATCAGGTAAATATCCCAGAAAGCAAAAAATGGATAAAGAAGTTGTGGCACGTACGTGCAATGCAATATCACTCAGCAATGAAATCTGTGTCATCAGGCCCGTAGCGGCATAGTAAGTGGATGCAGGTACGGTGATTCTACGTGAACTACGTCACACAGAAAAAGAAACATCATAAGATATCACTAATACACGGAATGTAAACTTGACTACACATGAACTGAATTACAAAACAGAACAGGGTCTCAAATTTAGAAAACCAACTAGTGCTTGCTTATGGGGAAAGGTGCGTTGGGGTGCTGCATAAAACCAGAGACTGAAATTAGCACAGATAACATTCCATAAGCCAAATATGTAATAGACAAGACCTACTCCTTGCTCAACGAAATGGACCCAACACCACATATTCAATGCCTAGGGATATACCTGACTAGGAAGAATCTTAACACCCATGGATATATATGTCTCCGTAAGTGAATCAAGCGTGTGTACAGCGGCCGAAACGCAGCAGTGAAAATCAGATAAATCCCATTATCAAAATAAATTTCGAAAACAAAACACAAAGACAGTGAAATAGAGAGCAATACTTAAATAATTCACTCAGGGCATGTGATGCAACCGGGATTGACCACATCTACACCCAGAGCTGGTTGAGACATAAGGCTGGACACTTCAGGCTGATAGCACTGGTGAGTTTCGGTGAGCAAATGCAGACCCTTTGAAGTCATACTGCATGGTATCCATTCCGTGGGTCCCAACTCTCCAGGTTCAAGGGATTCTTCCTCCAGCTAAAACATGCATGGGAAACCCAGAGTATCGTCCACCGTGTGATTGGGAAACGATTTAAAATGCATCTCAGTTTTCGTATCCTGGTCCTCGGGTTCACCATTCCAGATGCTTTACTAACACTCTCCCCGCTTGGAGAGTCAGTGCGTTTAACCTCCTGTTTGGCAAAGCTTGCCATTTCTGTGCAAGATGAACAGGAATAGGGAGAACCAATGAGAGACTAGCTGTAGGTGTCTGCACGGGCAAATGTAACGCTCATTGCCCACCAGGAAGAGGAATTAAACAAAGGCTCAGTGTGCCCTGCTGGAAACAGATTAGGGCCTGAAGCAATCCTGCGGTTTTGTGCCCAGCTCACAAGAAAGCGAGTTGAAGAAAGGAGCTCAGGGGCACTGTACTTCACAAACCTGCAGAGTTATAAATGACAGCTATCCTCCAAAAATATATTGAAGTAAGCCTGCGAAGGGGACTTGAAACCGGGGCTGAATTTCAGGAAAACGATTGCAGGGGGTAGACTGGAATTGCCCTGAAAGCATAGGAAAAGAGGCACAACGTCGACAATGATGCACTTGGCCAAAAAGGGCGTATGCGTTTTTTCCTGAATATATTCAGGAAAAAACGCATACGCCCTTTTTGGCCAACCAAGCAAGCCTGTAAAGGAAATCCTCACTACAATGAAATCTCACTGCCCCCCCGGGCAAAAGGGCCATCTGAAAAAAGTGTAAAATCCAGAAAGGTAGGACAGGATATGGAGAACAGGGAGCCTTGTTATGCTGATTGGCAGGATGTAAATTGCCAGCAGCCACCCTGGAGAAGTGTATGGTGTTTCCTGAAACACGTAAGAAACAAAGCAACACAGCCTATGGCACTTCCACTTATGGTCCTATAGCTTACGGAAATTAAAATCAAAAACAGACAGCCACCCCAATATTTGGGACGGCTGTGTTCACAAGAAGCTCGTCTACAGTATCAGGTAAATATCCCAGAAAGCAAAAAATGGATAAAGAAGTTGTGGCACGTACGTACAATGCAATATCACTCAGCAATGAAATCTGTGTCATCAGGCCCGTAGCGGCATAGTGAGTGGATGCAGGTACGGTGATTCTACGTGAACTACGTCACACAGAAAAAGAAACATCATAAGATATCACTAATACACGGAATGTAAACTTGACTACACATGAACTGAATTACAAAACAGAACAGGGTCTCAAATTTAGAAAACCAACTAGTGCTTGCTTATGGGGAAAGGTGCCTTGGGGTGCTGCATAAAACCAGAGACTGAAATTAGCACAGATAACTTTCCATAAGCCAAATATGTAATAGGCAAGACCTACTCCTTGCTCAACGAAATGGACCCAACACCACATATTCAACGCCTAGGAATATACCTGACTAGGAAGAATCTTAAAACCCATGGATATATATGTCTCCGTAATAGAATCAAGCGTGTGTACAGCGGCCGAAACGCAGCAGTGAAAATCCGATAAATCCCATTATCAAAATAAATTTCTAAAACAAAACACAAAGACAGTGAAATAGAGAGCAATTCTTAAATAATTCACTCAGGGCATGTGATGCAACGAGGATTGACCACATCTACACCCAGAGCTGGTTGAGACATAAGGCTGGACACTTCAGGCTGATAGCATTGGTGAGTCTCGGTGAGCAAATGCAGACCCTTTGAAGTCATACTGCATGGTACCCATTCCATGGGTCTCAACTCTCCAGGTTCAAGGCATTCTTCCTCCAGCTAAAACATGCATGGGAAACCCAGAGTATCGTCCACCGTGTGATTGGGAAACGATTTAAAATGCATCTCAGCTTTCGTATCCTGGTCCTCGGGTTCACCATTCCAGATGCTTTACTAACACTCTCCCCGCTTGGAGAGTCAGTGCCTTTAACCTCCTGTTTGGCACAGCTTGCCATTTCTGTGCAAGATGAACAGGAATAGGGAGAACCAATGAGAGACTAGCTGTAGGTGTCTGCACGGGCAAATGTAACGCTCATTGCCCACCAGGAAGAGGAATTAAACAAAGGCTCAGTGTGCCCTGCTGGAAACAGATTAGGGCCTGAAGCAAACCTTCGGTTTTGTGCCCAGCTCACAAGAAAGCGAGTTGAAGAAAGGAGCTCAGGGGCACTGTACTTCACAAACCTGCAGAGTTATAAATGACAGCTATCCTCCAAAAATATATTGAAGTAAGCCTGCGAAGGGGACTTGAAAGCGGGGCAGAATTTCAGGAAAACGATTGCAGGGGGTAGACTGGAATTGCCCTGAAAGCATAGGAAAAGAGGCACAACGTCGACAATGATGCACTTGGCCAAAAAGGGCGTATGCGTTTTTTCCTGAATATATTCAGGAAAAAACGCATACGCCCTTTTTGGCCAACCAGGCAAGCCTGTAAAGGAAATCTGCACTACAAAGAAGTCTCACTGCCCCCCGGGCAAAAGGGCCATCTGAAAAAAGTGTAAAATCCAGAAAGGTAGGACAGGATATGGAGAACAGAGAGCCTTGTTATGCTGATTGGCAGGATGTAAATTGCCAGCAGCCACCCTGGAGAAGTGTATGGTGTTTCCTGAAACACGTAAGAAACAAAGCAACACAGCCTATGGCACTTCCACTTATGGTCCTATAGCTTACGGAAATTAAAATCAAAAACAGACAGCCACCCCAATATTTGGGACGGCTGTGTTCACAAGAAGCTCGTCTACAGTATCAGGTAAATATCCCAGAAAGCAAAAAATGGATAAAGAAGTTGTGGCACGTACGTACAATGCAATATCACTCAGCAATGAAATCTGTGTCATCAGGCCCGTAGCGGCATAGTGAGTAGATGCATGTACGGTGATTCTACGTGAACTACGTCACACAGAAAAAGAAACATCATAAGATATCACTAATACACGGAATGTAAACTTGACTACACATGAACTGTATTACAAAACACAACAGGGTCTCAAATTTAGAAAACCAACTAGTGCTTGCTTATGGGGAAAGGTGCCTTGGGGTGCTGCATAAAACCAGAGACTGAAATTAGCACAGATAACATTCCATAAGACAAATATGTAATAGACAAGACCTACTCCTTGCTCAACGAAATGGACTCAACACCACATATTCAACGCCTAGAAATATACCTGACTAGGAAGAATCTTAAAACCCATGGATATATATGTCTCCGTAAGAGAATAAAGCGTGTGTACAGCGGCCGATACGCAGCAGTGAAAATCCGATAAATCCCATTATCAAAATAAATTTCGAAAACAAAACACAAAGACAGTGAAATAGAGAGCAATTCTTAAATAATTCACTCAGGGCATGTGATGCAACCGGGATTGACCACATCTACACCCAGAGCTGGTTGAGACATAAGGCTGGACACTTCAGGCTGATAGCATTGGTGAGTTTCGGTGAGCAAATGCAGACCCTTTGAAGTCATACTGCATGGTACCTATTCCATGGGTCCCAACTCTTCAGGTTCAAGGGATACTTCCTCCAGCTAAAACATGCATGGGAAACCCACAGTATGGTCCACTGTGTGATTGGGAAACGATTTAAAATGCATCTCAGTTTTCGTATCCCGGTCCTCGGGTTCACCATTCCAGATGCTTTACTAACACTCTCCCTGCTTGGAGAGTCAGTGCCTTTAACCTCCTGTTTGGCACAGCTTGCAATTTCTGTGCAAGATGAACAGGAATAGGGAGAACCAATGAGAGACTAGCTGTAGGTGTCTGCACGGGCAAATGTAACGCTCATTGACGACCAGGAAGAGGAATTAAACAAAGGCTCAGTGTGACCTGCCGGAAACAGATTAGTGCCTGAAGCAATCCTGCGGTTTTGTGCCCAGCTCACAAGAAAGCGAGTTGAAGAAAGGAGCTCAGGGGCACTATAATTCACAAACCTGCAGAGTTATAAATGACAGCTATCCTCCAAAAATATATTGAAGCAAGCCTGCGAAGGGGACTTGAAAGCGGGGCAGAATTTCAGGAAAACGATTGCAGGGGGTAGACTGGAATTGCCCTGAAAGCATAGGAAAAGAGGCACAACGTCGACAATGATGCAGTTGGCCAAAAAGGGCGTATGCGTTTTTTCCTGAATATATTCAGGAAAAAACGCATACGCCCTTTTTGGCCAACCAAGCAAGCCTGTAAAGGAAATCTGCACCACAACGAAGTCTCACTGCCCCCCGGGCAAAAGGGCCATCTGAAAAAAAGTGTAAAATCCAGAAAGTTAGGACAGGATATGGAGAACAGGGAGCCTTGTTTTGTTGATTGGCAGGATGTAAATTGCCAACAGCCACCCTGGAGAAGTGTATGGTGTTTCCTGAAACACGTAAGAAACAAAGCAACACAGCCTATGGCACTTCCACTTATGGTCCTATAGCTTACGGAAATTAAAATCAAAAACAGACAGCCACCCCAATATTTGGGACGGCTGTGTTCACAAGAAGCTCGTCTACAGTATCAGGTAAATATCCCAGAAAGCAAAAAATGGATAAAGAAGTTGTGGCACGTACGTACAATGCAATATCACTCAGCAATGAAATCTGTGTCATCAGGCCCGTAGCGGCATAGTGAGTGGATGCAGGTACGGTGATTCTACGTGAACTACGTCACACAGAAAAAGAAACATCATAAGATATCACTAATACACGGAATGTAAACTTGACTACACATGAACTGAATTACAAAACAGAACAGGGTCTCAAATTTAGAAAACCAACTAGTGCTTGCTTATGGGGAAAGGAGCCTTGGGGTGCTGCATAAAACCAGAGACTGAAATTAGCACAGATAACTTTCCATAAGCCAAATATGTAATAGACAAGACCTACTCCTTGCTCAATGAAATGGACCCAACACCACATATTCAATGCCTAGGAATATACCTGACTAGGAAGGATCTTAAAACCCATGGATATATATGTCTCCGTAAGAGAATCAAGCGTGTGTACAGCGGCCGAAACGCAGCAGTGAAAATCCGATAAATCCCATTATCAAAATAAATTTCGAAAACAAAACACAAAGACAGTGAAATAGAGAGCAATTCTTAAATAATTCACTCAGGGCATGTGATGCAACCGGGATTTACCACATCTACACCCAGAGCTGGTTGAGACATAAGGCTGGACACTTCAGGCTGATAGCATTGGTGAGTTTCGGTGAGCAAATGCAGACCCTTTGAAGTCATACTGCATGGTACCCATTCCATGGGTCCCAACTCTCCAGGTTCAAGGGATTCGTCCTCCATCTAAAACATGCATGGGAAACCCAGAGTATCGTCCACCGTGTGATTGGGAAACGATTTAAAATGCATCTCAGTTTTCGTATCCTGGTCCTCGGGTTCACCATTCCAGATGCTTTACTAACACTCTCCCCGCTTGGAGAGTCAGTGCCTTTAACCTCCTCTTTGGCACAGCTTGCAATTTCTGTGCAAGATGAACAGGAAAAGGGAGAACCAATGAGAGACTAGCCGTAGGTGTCTGCACGGGCAAAGGTAATGCTCATTGCCCACCAGGAAGAGGAATTAAACAAAGGCTCAGCGTGCCCTGCTGAAAACAGATTAGGGCCTGAAGCAATCCTGCGGTTTTGTGCCCAGCTCACAAGAAAGCGAGTTGAAGTAAGGAGCTCAGGTGCACTGTAATTCACAAACCTGCAGAGTTATAAGTGACAGCTATCCTCCAAAAATATATTGAAGTAAGCCTGCGAAGGGGACTTGAAAGCGGGGCAGAATTTCAGGAAAACGATTGCAGGGGTAGACTGGAATTGCCCTGAAAGCATAGGAAAAGAGGCAGAACGTCGACAATGATGCACTTGGCCAAAAAGGGCGTATGCGTTTTTTCCTGAATATAGTCAGGAAAAAACGCATACGCCCTTTTTGGCCAACCAAGCAAGCCTGTAAAGGAAATCTGCACCACAACGAAGTCTCACTGCCCCCCGGGCAAAAGGGCCATCTGAAAAAAAGTGTAACATCCAGAAAGGTAGGACAGGATATGGAGAACAGGGAGCCTTGTTATGCTGATTGGCAGGATGTAAATGGCCAGCAGCCACCCTGGAGAAGTGTATGGTGTTTCCTGAAACACGTAAGAAACAAAGCAACACAGCCTATGGCACTTCCACTTATGGTCCTATAGCTTACGGAAATTAAAATCAAAAACAGACAGCCACCCCAATATTTGGGACGGCTGTTTTCACAAGAAGCTCGTCTACAGTATCAGGTAAATATCCCAGAAAGCAAACAATGGATAAACAAGTTGTGGCACGTACGTACAATGCAA
Source organism: Phocoena phocoena (assembly GCF_963924675.1). Classification (NCBI taxonomy): domain Eukaryota; kingdom Metazoa; phylum Chordata; class Mammalia; order Artiodactyla; family Phocoenidae; genus Phocoena; species Phocoena phocoena. The sequence continues at coordinate 18,274 of NW_027077358.1, read as the reverse complement.
TATCACTCAGCAATGAAATCTGTGTCATCAGGCCCGTAGCGGCATAGTGAGTGGATGCAGGTACGGTGTTTCTACGTGAACTACGTCACACAGAAAAGAAACATCATAAGATATCACTAATACACGGAATGTAAACTTGACTACACATGAACTGAATTACAAAACAGAACAGGGTCTCAAATTTAAAAAACCAACTAGTGCTTGCTTAAGGGGAAAGGTGCCTTGGGGTGCTGCATAAAACCAGAGACTGAAATTAGCACAGATAACTTTCCATAAGCCAAATATGTAATAGAGAAGACCTACTCCTTGTTCAACGAAATGGGCCCAACACCACATATTCAACGCCTAGGAATATACCTGACTAGGAAGAATCTTAAAACCCATGGATATATATGTCTCCGTAAGAGAATCAAGCGTGTGTACAGCGGCTGAAACGCAGCACTGAAAATCGGATAAATCCCATTATCAAAATAAATTTCGAAAACAAAACACAAAGACAGTGAAATAGAGAGCAATTCTTAAATAATTCACTCAGGGCATGTGATGCAACCGGGATTGACCACATCTACACCCACAGCTGGTTGAGACATAAGGCTGGACACTTCAGCCTGATAGCATTGGTGAGTTTCGGTGAGCAAATGCAGACCCTTTGAAGTCATACTGCATGGTACCCATTCCATGGGTCCCAACTCTCCAGGTTCAAGGCATTCTTCCTCCAGCTAAAACATGCATGGGAAACCCAGAGTATCGTCCACCGTGTGATTGGGAAACGATTTAAAATACATCTCAGTTTTCGTATCCTGGTCCTCGGGTTCACCATTCCAGATGCTTTACTAACACTCTCCCCGCTTGGAGAGTCAGTGCCTTTAACCTCCTCTTTGGCACAGCTTGCAATTTCTGTGCAAGATGAACAGGAATAGGGAGAACCAATGAGAGACTAGCTGTAGGTGTCTGCACGGGCAAATGTAACGCTCATTGCCGACCAGGAAGAGGAATTAACCATAGGCTCAGTGTGCCCTGCCGGAAACAGATTAGGGCCTGAAGCAATCCTGCGGTTTTGTGCCCAGCTCACAAGAAAGCGAGTTGAAGAAAGGAGCTCAGGGGCACTGTAATTCACAAACCTGCAGAGTCATAAATGACAGCTATCCTCCAAAAATATATTGAAGTAAGCCTGCGAAGGGGACTTGAAAGCGGGGCAGAATTTCAGGAAAACGATTGCAGGGGTAGACTGGAATTGCCCTGAAAGCATAGGAAAAGAGGCAGAACGTTGACAATGATGCACTTGGCCAAAAAGGGCGTATGCGTTTTTTCCTGAATATATTCAGGAAAAAACGCATACGCCCTTTTTGGCCAACCAAGCAAGCTTGTAAAGGAAATCTGCACTACAATGAAGTCTCACTGCCCCCCGGGCAAAAGGGCCATCTGAAAAAAGTGTAAAATCCAGAAAGGTAGGACAGGATATGGAGAACAGAGAGCCTTGTTATGCTGATTGGCAGGATGTAAATTGCCAGCAGCCACACTGGAGAAGTGTATGGTGTTTCCTGAAACACGTAAGAAACAAAGCAACACAGCCTATGGCACTTCCACTTATGGTCCTATAGATTACGGAAATTAAAATCAAAAACAGACAGCCACCCCAATATTTGGGACGGCTGTGTTCACAAGAAGCTCGTCTACAGTATCAGGTAAATATCCCAGAAAGCAAAAAATGGATAAAGAAGTTGTGGCACGTACGTACAATGCAATATCACTCAGCAATGAAATCTGTGTCATCAGGCCCGTAGCGGCATAGTGAGTGGATGCAGGTACGGTGATTCTACGTGAACTACGTCACACAGAAAAAGAAACATCATAAGATATCACTAATACACGGAATGTAAACTTGACTACACATGAACTGTATTACAAAACAGAACAGGGTCTCAAATTTAGAAAACCAACTAGTGCTTGCTTATGGGGAAAGGTGCGTTGGGGAGCTGCATAAAACCAGAGACTGAAATTAGCACAGATAACATTCCATAAGACAAATATGTAATAGACAAGACCTACTCCTTGCTCAACGAAATGGACTCAACACCACATATTCAACGCCTAGGAATATACCTGACTAGGAAGAATCTTAAAACCCATGGATTTATATGTCTCTATAAGAGAATCAAGCGTGTGTACAGCGGCCCATACGCAGTAGTGAAAATCCGATAAATCCCATTATGAAAATAAATTTCGAAAACAAAACACAAAGACAGTGAAATAGAGAGCAATTCTTAAATAATTCACTCAGGGCATGTGATGCAACCGGGATTGACCACATCTACACCCAGAGCTGGTTGAGACATAAGGCTGGACACTTCAGGCTGATAGCATTGGTGAGTTTCGGTGAGCAAATGCAGACCCTTTGAAGTCATACTGCATGGTACCTATTCCATGGGTCCCAACTCTTCAGGTTCAAGGGATTCTTCCTCCAGCTAAAACATGCATGGGAAACACACAGTATGGTCCACTGTGTGATTGGGAAACCATTTAAAATGCATCTCAGTTTTCATATCCTGGTCCTCGGGTTCACCATTCCAGATGCTTTACCAACACTCTCCCTGCTTGGAGAGTCAGTGCCTTTAACCTCCTGTTTGGCACAGCTTGCAATTTCTGTGCAAGATGAACCGGAATAGGGAGAAGCAATGAGAGACTAGCTGTAGGTGTCTGCACGGGCAAATGTAACGCTCATTGCCGACCAGGAAGAGGAATTAAACAAAGGCTCAGTGTGCCCTGCTGGAAACAGATTAGGGCCTGAAGCAATCCTGCGGTTTTGTGCCCAGCTCACAAGAAAGCGAGTTGAAGAAAGGAGCTCAGGGGCACTGTAATTCACAAACCTGCAGAGTTATAAATGACAGCTATCTTCCAAAAGTATATTGAAGTAAGCCTGCGAAGGGGACTTGAAAGCGGGGCAGAATTTCAGGAAAACGACTGCAGGGGGTAGACTGGAATTGCCCTGAAAGCATAGGAAAAGAGGCACAACGTCGACAATGATGCACTTGGCCAAAAAGTGCGTATGCGTTTTTTCCTGAATATATTCAGGAAAAAACGCATACGCCCTTTTTGGCCAACCAAGCAAGCCTGTAAAGGAAATGTGCACTACAATGAAGTCTCACTGCCCCCCGGGCAAGAGGGCCATCTGAAAAAAGTGTAAAATCCAGAAAGGTAGGACAGGATATGGAGAACAGGGAGCCTTGTTATGCTGATTGGCAGGATGTAAATTGCCAACAGCCACCCTGGAGAAGTGTATGGTGTTTCCTGAAACACGTAAGAAATAAAGCAACACAGCCTATGGCAATTGCACTTATGGTCCTATTCCTTAGGGAAATTAAAATGAAAAACAGAGAGCCACCCCAAAGTTTGGGACGACTGTGTTCCCAAGAAACTCGTCTACAGTACCAGGTAAATATCCCAGAAAGCAAAAAATGGATAAAGAAGTTGTGGCACGTACGTGCAATGCAGTATCACTCAGCAATGAAATCTGTGTCATCAGGCCCGTAGCGGCATAGTGAGTGGATGCAGGTACGGTGATTCTACGTGAACTACGTCACACAGAAAAAGAAAAATCATAAGATATCACTAATGCACGGAATGTAAACTTGACTACACATGAACTGAATTACAAAACAGAACAGGGTCTCAAATTTAGAAAACCAACTAGTGCTTGCTTATGGGGAAAGGTGCCTTGGGGTGCTTCATAAAACCAGAGACTGAAATTAGCACAGATAACATTCCATAAGCCAAATATGTAATAGAAAAGACCTACTCCTTGCTCAAAGAAATGGACTAAACACCACATATTCAACGCATAGGAATATACCTGACTAGGAAGAATCTTAAAACCCATGGATATATATGTCTCCGTAAGAGAATCAAGCGTGTGTACAGCGGCCGATACGCATCAGTGAAAATCCGATAAATCCCATTATCAAAATAAATTTCGAAAACAAAACACAAAGACAGTGAAATAGAGAGCAATTCTTAAATAATTCACTCAGGGCATGTGATGCAACCGGGATTGACCACATCTACACCCAGAGCTGGTTGAGACATAAGACTGGACACTTCAGGCTGATAGCATTGGTGAGTTTCGGTGAGCATATGCAGACCCTTTGAAGTCATACTGCATGGTACCTATTCCATGGGTCCCAACTCTTCAGGTTCAAGGGATTCTTCCTCCAGCTAAAACATGCATGGGAACCCCACAGTATGGTCCACCGTGTGATTGGGAAACGATTTAAAATGCACCTCAGTTTTCGTATCCTGGTCCTCGGGTTCACCATTCCAGATGCTTTACTAACACTCTCCCTGCTTGGAGAGTCAGTGCCTTTAACCTCCTGTTTGGCACAGCTTGCAATTTCTGTGCAAGATGAACAGGAATAGGGAGAACCAATGAGAGACTAGCTATAGGTGTCCGCACGGGCAAATGTAACGCTCATTTCCTACCAGGAAGAGGAATTAAACAAAGGCTCAGTGTGCCCTGCTGGAAACAGATTAGGGCCTGAAGCAATCCTGCGGTTTTGTGCCCAACTCACAAGAAAGAGAGTTGAAGAAAGGAGCTCAGGGGCACTGTAATTCACAAACCTGCAGAGTTATAAATGACAGCTATCCTCCAAAAATATATTGAAGTAAGCCTGTGAAGGAGACTTGAAAGCGGGGCAGAATTTCAGGAAAACGATTGCAGGGGGTAGACTGGAATTGCCCTGAAAGCATAGGAAAATAGGCACAACGTCGACAATGATGCACTTGGCCAAAAAGTGCGTATGCGTTTTTTCCTGAATATATTCAGGAAAACACGCATACGCCCTTTTTGGTCAACCAAGCAAGCCTGTAAAGGAAATCTGAACCACAACGAAGTCTCACTGCCCCCCGGGCAAAAGGGCCATCTGAAAAAAGTGTAATATCCAGAAAGGTAGGACAGGATATGGAGAACAGGGAGCCTTGTTATGCTGATTGGCAGGATGTAAATTGCCAGCAGCCACCCTGGAGAAGTGTATGGTGTTTCCTGAAACACGTAAGAAACAAAGCAACACAGCCTATGGCACTTCCACTTATGGTCCTATAGCTTACGGAAATTAAAATCAAAAACAGACAGCCACCCCAATATTTGGGACGGCTGTGTTCACAAGAAGCTCGTCTACAGTATCAGGTAAATATCCCAGAGAGCAAAAAATGGATAAAGAAGTTGTGGCACGTACGTACAATGCAATATCACTCAGCAATGAAATCTGTGTCATCAGGCCCGTAGCGGCATAGTGAGTGGATGCAGGTATGGTGATTCTACGTGAACTACGTCACACAGAAAAAGAAACATCATAAGATATCACTAATACACGGAATGTAAACTTGACTACACATGAACTGAATTACAAAACAGAACAGGGTCTCAAATTTAGAAAACCAACTAGTGCTTGCTTATTGGGAAAGGTGCCTTGGGGTGCTGCATAAAACCAGAGACTGAAATTAGCACAGATAACTTTCCATAGGCCAAATATATAATAGACAAGACCTACTCCTTGCTCAACGAAATGGACCCAACACCACATATTCAACTCCTAGGAATATACCTGACTAGGAAGAATCTTAAAACCCATGGATATATATGTCTCCGTAAGAGAATCAAGCGTGTGTACAGCGGCCGAAACGCAGCAGTGAAAATCCGATAAATCCCATTATCAAAATAAATTTCGAAAACAAAACACAAAGACAGTGAAATCGAGAGCAATTCTTAACTAATTCACTCAGGGCATGTGATGCAACCGGGATTGACCACATCTACACCCAGAGCTGGTTGAGACATAAGGCTGGACACTTCAGGCTGATAGCATTGGTGAGTTTCGGTGAGCAAATGTAGACCCTTTGAAGTCATACTGCATGGTACCCATTCCATGGGTCCCAACTCTCCAGGTTCAAGGCATTCTTCCTCCAGTTAAAACATGCATGGGAAACCCAGAGTATCGTCCACCGTGTGATTGGGAAACGATTTAAAATGCATCTCATGGGGTGGACCTTGAAGATGGCGGAAGAGTAAGACGCGGAGATCGCCTTCCTCCCCACGGATACACCAGAAATACATCCACACGTGGAACAACTCCTACAGAACTCCTACTGAAGGCTGGCAGAAGACCTCAGACCTCCCAAAAGGCAAGAAACTCCCCACGTAACTGGGTAGGGCAAAAGAAAAAACAGAGACAAAGGAATAATGGCACCTGCACCAGTGGGAGGGAGCTGTGAAGGAGGAAAAGTTTCCACACACTAGGAAGCCCCTCCGCGGGCGGAGACTGCGGGAGGCGGAGGGGGGAGTTTCGGGACCGCGGAGTAGTGCACAGCGACGGGTGTGGAGGGCAAAGCGGGGAGATTCCTGCACAGACGATCGGTGCCGACCAGCACTCACCAACCCGAGAGGCTTGCTGCTCACCCACCGGGGCGGGCGGGGCTGCGACCTGAGGCTCTGGTTTTGGTTTTGGACGGAGCTCAGGGAGAGGACTGGGGTTGGCGGCTTGAACATAGCCTGAAGGGGTTAGTGCACCACGACTAGCCGGCAGGGAGTTCGGGGAAAAGCCTGCACCGGCCGAAGAGGCAAGAGACTTTTTCTTCCCTCTTTGTTTCCTGGTGCGCGAGGAGAGGGGTTTAAGAGCGCTGCTTAAAGGAACTCCAGAGATGGGCGCGAGCCGCGGCTAAAAGCGCGAACCCCAGAGACGGGCGCGAGCCGCGGCTGAGGGCGCGAGCCCCCGAGACGGGCGCGAGCCGCGGCTGAAAGCGCAAACCCCAGAGACGGGCGCGAGCCGCGGCTAAAACCGCGGAGCCCAGAGACGGGCGGGAGACGCTAAGGCTGCTGCTGCTGCCACCAAGGGGCCTGTGTGCGAGCACAGGTCACTCTCCACACCCCTCTTCCGCGGAGCCTGTGCAGCCTGCCACTGCCAGGTTCCCGGGATCCAGGGACAACTTCCCCGGGACAACGCACGGCGGGCCTCAGGCTGGTGCAACGTCGCGCCGGCCTCTGCCACAACGTCACGCTGCCTCTGCCGCTGCAGGCCGGCCCCGCACGCAGTGCCCCTCCTTCCGCCATCCCCCAACCCCCGGCCTGAGTGAGCCGGAGGCCCCGAATCAGCGGCTCCTTTAACCCCGTCCTGTCTGAGCGAAAAAACAGACGCCCTCCAGCGACCTACACGCAGAGGCAGGGCCAAATCCAAAGCTGAGCTCCTGTGAGCTGTGAGAACAAAGAAGAGAAAGGGAAATCTCTCCCAGCAGCCACAGAAGCAGCGGATTAAAGCTCCACAATCAACTTGATATACCCTGCATCTGTGGAATACCTGAATAGACAAGGAATGATCCCAAATTGAAGAGGTGGAATTTAGGAGCGAGATCTATGATTTTTTTCCCTTTTCCTCTTTTGGTGAATGTGTACGTGTATGCTTCTGTGTGACATCTAGTCTGTATACTCTAGCTTCCACCATTTGTCCTAGGGCTCTATCCGTCCATGACTTTTTTTAAAAAATTCCTTTTCTTAATAATTAAGTTTAATTGTAATAACTTTATTATACTTTACCTTCGTTCTTTCTTTCTTTCCTTCCTTCCCTCCCTCCTTTAGACAACGAATCACCCCAAATTGAGGAGGTGGTCTCAGGGAGCAGGATTTATGATTTTTCCCCCTTTACCTCTTTTTGTGAAGGTGTATGTGTATGCTTCTGTGTAAGATTTTCTCTGTATAGCTTTGCTTCCAACATTTGTCCTAAGGTTCTATCCATCCCTTTTTTTTTTTCTAAATATTTTTTAATTCAATAACTATATTATACTTTATTTTATTTTTACTGTATCATCTTTCTTTCTGTCTTTTTTTCCTTCTTTCCCTCCTTCCTTCCTTCCTCCCTCCCTCCCTCCCTCCTTTCTTTCCTTCTTTGCTTCTTTCTTCCTTCCTTCCTTTCCTCCTTTCCCTCTTTCTTTACTCATACTTCTACTAATTCTCCCTACTTTTTCTCCCTTTTATTCTGAGCTGTGTGGATGAAAGGCTCTTGGTGCTCCAGCCAGGAGTCAGGGCTCTGCCTCTGAGGTAGGAGAGCCAACTTCAGGACACTGGTCAACAAGAGACCTCCCAGCTCCACATAATATTAAACGGTGGAAATATCCCAGAGACCTCCATCTTAACACCAGCACCCAGCTTCACTCAACAACCAGCAAGCCACAGTGCTGGACAACCTATGCCAAACAACTAGCAAAACAGGAACACAACCCCACCCATTAGCAGAGAGGCTGCCTAAAATCATAATAAGGCCACAGACACCCCAAAACACACCACCAGACGTGAACCTGCCCACTAGAGAGACAAGATCCAGCCTCATCCAGCACAACACAGGCACTAGTCCCCTCCACCAGGAAGCCTACACAACCCACTGAAACAACCTTAGCCACTGGAGACAGACATCAAAAACAACGGGAACTACGAACCTGCAGCCTGCAAAAAGGAGACCCCAAACACAGTAAGCAAAATGAGAAGACAGAAAAACACACAGCAGATGAAGGAGCAAGATAAAAACCCACCAGACCTAACAAATGAAGAGGAAATAGGCAATCTACCTGAAAAAGAATTCAGAATAATGATAGTAAGGATGATCCAAAATCTTGGAAGTAGAATGGACAAAATGCAAGAAACAGTTAACAAGGACTTACAAGAACTAAAGATGAAACAAGCAACGATGAACAATGCAATAAATGAAATTAAAATCACTCTAGATAGGATCAATAGCAGAATAACTGAGGCAGAAGAACGGATAAGTGACCTGGAAGATAAAGTAGTGGAAATAACTACTGCAGAGCAGAATAAAGAAAAAAGAATGAAAAGAACTGAGGACAGTCTCAGAGACCTCTGGGACAACATGAAACGCACCAACATTCGAATTATAGGGGTTCCAGAAGAAGAAGAAAGAAAGAAAGGGACTGAGAAAATATTTGAAGAGATTATAGTTGAAAACTTCCCTAATATGGGAAAGGAAATAGTTAATCAAGTCCAGGAAGCACAGAGGGTCCCATACAGGATAAATACAAGGAGAAACACGCCAAGACACATATTAATAAAACTGTCAAAAATTAAATACAAAGAAAGCATATTAAAAGCAGCAAGGGAAAAACAACAAATAACACACAAGGGAATCCCCATAAGGTTAACAGCTGATCTCTCAGCAGAAACCCTACAAGCCAGAAGGGAGTGGCAGGACATACTGAAAGTGATGAAGGAGAATAGCCTGAAACCAAGACTGCTCTACCCAGCAAGGATCTCATTCACATTTGATGGAGAAAATAAAACCTTTACAGACAAGCAAAAGCTGAGAGAGTTCAGCACCACCAAACCAGCTTTACAACAAATGCTAAAGGAACTTCTCTAGACACGAAACACAAGAGAAGGAAATGACCTATAGTAGCGAACCCAAAACAATATATAAAATGGAAATAGGAACATACATATCGATAATTACCTTAAATGTAAATGGACTAAATGCTCCCACCAAAAGACACAGATTGGCTGAATGGATACAAAAACAAGACCCTTATATATGCTGTCTACAAGAGACCCACTTCAGAACTAGAGACACATACAGACTGAAAGTAAGGGGATGGAAAAAGATATTCCATGCAAATGGAAACCAAAAGAAAGCTGGAGTAGCAATTCTCATATCAGACAAAATAGACTTTAAAATAAGGACTATTAAAAGGGACAAAGAAGGACACTACATAATGATCAAGGGATCGATCCAAGAAGAAGATATAACAATTGTAAATATTTATGCACCCAACATAGGAGCACCTCAATACATAAGGCAAATACTAACAACCATAAAAGGGGAGATCAACAGTAACACATTCATAGTAGGGGACTTTAACACCCCACTTTCACCCATGGACAGATCATCCAAAATGAAAATAAATAAGGAAACACAAGCTTTAAATGATACATTAAACAAGATGGACTTAATTGATATTTATAGGACACTCCATCCAAAAACAACAGAATACACATTTTTCTCAAGTGCTCATGGAACATTCTCCAGGATAGATCATATCTTGGGTCACAAATCAAGCCTTGGTAAATTTAAGAAAACTGAAATTGTATCAAGTATCTTTTCCGACCACAACGCCATGAGACTAGATATCAATTACAGGAAAAGATCTGTAAAAAATACAAACACATGGAGGCTAAACAATACACTACTTAATAATGAAGTGATCACTGAAGAAATCAAAGAGGAAATAAAAAAATACCTAGAAACAAATGACAATGGAGACACAACGACCCAAAACCTATGGGATGCAGCAAAAGCAGTCCTAAGGGGGAAGTTTATAGCAATACAAGCCCACCTTAAGAAGCAGGAAACATCTCGAATAAACAACCTAACCTTGCACCTCAAGCAATTAGAGAAAGAAGAACAAAAAAACCCCAAAGCTAGCAGAAGGAAAGAAATCATAAAAATCAGATCAGAAATAAATGAAAAAGAAATGAAGGAAACAATAGCAAAGATCAATAAAACTAAAAGCTGGTTCTTTGAGAAGATAAACAAAATAGATAAACCACTAGCCAGACTCATCAAGAAAAAAAGGGAGAAGACTCAAATCAATAGAATTAGAAATGAAAAAGGAGAAGTAACAACTGACACTGCAGAAATAAAAAAAATCATGAGAGATTACTACAAGCAACTCTATGCCAATAAAATGGACAATCTGGAAGAAATGGACAAATTCTTAGAAATGCACAACCTGCCAAGACTGAATCAGGAAGAAATAGAAAATATGAACAGACCAATCACAAGCACTGAAATTGAAACTGTGATTAAAAACCTTCCAACAAACAAAAGCCCAGGACCAGATGGCTTCACAGGTGAATTCTATCAAACGTTTAGAGAAGAGCTAACACCTATCCTTCTCAAACTCTTCCAAAATATAGCAGAGGGAGGAACACTCCCAAATTCCTTCTACGAAGCCACCATCACCTTGATACCAAAACCAGACAAGGATGTCACAAAGAAAGAAAACTACAGGCCAATATCACTGATGAACATAGATGCAAAAATCCTCAACAAAATACTAGCAAACAGAATCCAACAGCACATTAAAAGGATCATACACCATGATCAAGTGGGGTTTATTCCAGGAATGCAAGGATTCTTCAATATACGCAAATCTATCAATGTGATAAACCATATTAACAAATTGAAGGAGAAAAACCATATGATCATCTCAATAGATGCAGAGAAAGCTTTCGACAAAATTCAACACCCATTTATGATAAAAACCCTCCAGAAAGTAGGCATAGAGGGAACTTTCCTAAACATAATAAAAGCCATATATGACAAGCCCACAGCAAACATCATCCTCAATGGTGAAAAACTGAAAGCATTTCCACTAAGATCAGGAACAAGACAAGGTTGCCCACTCTCACCACTCTTATTCAACATAGTTTTGGAAGTTTTAGCCACAGCAATCAGAGAAGAAAAGGAAATAAAAGGAATCCAAATCGGAAAAGAAGAAGTAAAGCTGTCACTGTTTGCAGATGACATGATACTATACATAGAGAATCCTAAAGATGCTACCAGAAAACTACTAGAGCTAATCAATGAATTTGGTAAAGTAGCAGGATACAAAATTAATGCACAGAAATCTCTGGCATTCCTATATACTAATGATGAAAAATCTGAAAGTGAAATCAAGAAAACACTCCCATTTACCATTGCAACAAAAAGAATAAAATATCTAGGAATAAACCTACCTAAGGATACGAAAGACCTGTATGCAGAAAATTATAAGACACTGATGAAAGAAATTAAAGATGATACAAATAGATGGAGAGATATACCATGTTCTTGGATGGGAAGAATCAACATTGTGAAAATGACTCTACTACCCAAAGCAATCTACAGATTCAATGCAATCCCTATCAAACTACCACTGGCATTTTTCACAGAACTAGAACAAAAAATTTCGCAATTTGTATGGAAACACAAAAGACCCCGAATAGCCAAAGCAATCTTTAGAACGAAAAAAGGAGCTGGAGGAATAAGGCTCCCTGACTTCAGACTATATTACAAAGCAACAGTAATCAAGACAGTATGGTACTGGCACAAAAACAGAAAGATAGATCAGTGGAACAGGATAGAAAGCCCAGAGATAAACCCACGCACATATGGACACCTCATCTTTGATAAAGGAGGCAGGAATGTACAGTGGAGAAAGGACAGCCTCTTCAATAAATGGTGCTGGGAAAACTGGACAGGTACATGTAAAAGTATGAGATTAGATCACTCCCTAACACCATACACAAAAATAAGCTCAAAATGGATTAAAGACCTAAATGTAAGGCCAGAAACTATCAAACTCTTAGAAGAAAACATAGGAAGAACACTCTATGACATAAATCACAGCAAGATCCTATCTGACCCACCTCCTAGAGTAATGGAAATAAAAACAAAAATAAACAAATGGGACCTAATGAAACTTCAAAGCTTTTGCACAGCAAAGGAAACGATAACCAAGACCAAAAGACAACCCTCAGAATGGGAGAAAACATTTGCAAATGAAGCAACTGACAAAGGATTAATCTCCAAAATTTACAAGCAGCTCATGCAGCTCAATAACAAAAAAACAAACAACCCCATCCAAAAATGGGCAGAAGACCTAAATAGACATTTCTCCAAAGAAGATATACAGAATGCCAACAAACACATGAAAGAATGCTCAACATCATTAATCATTAGAGAAATGCAAATCAAAACTACAATGAGATATCATCTCACACCAGTCAGAATGGACATCATCAAAAAATCAAGAAACAATAAATGCTGGAGAGGGTGTGGAGAAAAGGGGACACTCTTGCACTGCTGGTGGGAATGTGAATTGGTTCAGCCACTGTGGAGAACAGTATGGAGGTTCCTTAAAAAACTACAAATAGAATTACCATATGACCCAGCAATCCCACTACTTGGCATATACCCTGAGAAAACCAAAATTCAAAGAGAGTCATGTACCAAAATGTTCATTGCAGCTCTATTTACAATAGCCAGGACATGGAAACAACCTAAGCGCCCATCATCGGATGAATGGATAAAGAAGATGTGGCACATATACACAATGGAATATTACTCAGCCTTAAAAAGAAATGAAATTGAGCTATTTGTAATGAGATGGATAGACCTAGAATCTGTCATACAGAGTGAAGTAAGTCAGAAAGAAAAAGACAAATACCATATGCTAACACATATATATGGAATTTAAGGGAAAAAAATGTCATGAAGAACCTAGGGGTAAGATAGGAATAAAGACGCAGACCTACTGGAGAACGGACTTAAGGATATGGGGAGGGGGAAGGGTGAGTTTTGACAGGGCGAGAGAGAGTCATGGACATATACACACTAACAAACGTAGTAAGGTAGATAGCTGGGGGGAAGCAGCCGCAAGGCACAGGGATATTAGCTCGGTGCTTTGGAACAGCCTGGAAGGGTGGGATGGGGAGAGTGGGAGGGAGGGAGACGCAAGAGGGAAGACATATGGGAACATATGTATATGTATAACTGATTCACTTTGTTATAAAGCAGAAACTAACACACCATTGTAAAGCAATTATACCCCAATAAAGATGTTTAAAAAAAAAAAAAAAAAAGAACTGCTGCAAACATTAAAAAAAAATAAATAAATAAAAATAAAATGCATCTCAGTTTTCGTATCCTGGTCCTCGGGTTCACCATTCCAGATGCTTTACTAACACTCTCCCCGCTTGGAGAGTCAGTGCCTTTAACCACCTGTTTGGCACAGCTTGCAATTTCTGTGCAAGATGAACAGGAATAGGGAGAACCAATGAGAGACTAGCTATAGGTGTCTGCACGGGAAAATGTAACGCTCATTTCCCACCAGGAAGAGGAATTAACCAAAGGCTCAGCGTGCCCTGCTGAAAAAAGATTAGGGCCTGAAGCAATCCTGCGGTTTTGTGCCCAGCTCACAAGAAAGCGAGTTGAAGAAAGGAGCTCAGGGCCACTGTAATTCACAAACCTGCAGAGTTATAAATGACAGCTATCCTCCAAAAATATATTGAAGTAAGCCTGAGAAGGGGACTTGAAAGCGGCGCAGAGTTTCAGGAAAACGATTGCAGGGGGTAGACTGGAATTGCCCTGAAAGCATAGGAAAAGAGGCAGAACGTTGACAATGATGCACTTGGCCAAAAAGGGCGTATGCGTTTTTTCCTGAATATATTCAGGAAAAAACGCATACGCCCTTTTTGGCCAACCAAGCAAGCCTGTAAAGGAAATCTGCACTACAATGAAGTCTCACTGCCCCCCCCCCCCGGGCAAGAGGGCCATCAGAAAAAAGTGTAAAATCCAGAAAGGTAGGACAGGATATGGAGAACAGGGAGCCTTGTTATGCTGATTGGCGGGATGTAAATTGCCAGCAGCCACCCTGGAGAAGTGTATGGTGTTTCCTGAAACACGTAAGAAACAAAGCAACACAGCCTATGGCACTTCCACTTATGGTCCTATAGCTTACGGAAATTAAAATCAAAAACAGACAGCCACCCCAATATTTGGGACGGCTGTGTTCACAAGAAGCTCGTCTACAGTATCAGGTAAATATCCCAGAAAGCAAAAAATGGATAAAGAAGTTGTGGCACGTACGTACAATGCAATATCACTCAGCAATGAAATCTGTGTCATCAGGCCCGTAGCGGCATAGTGAGTGGATGCAGATACGGTGAATCTACGTGAACTACGTCACACAGAAAAAGAAACATCATAAGATATCACTAATACACGGAATGTAAACTTGACTACACATGAACTGAATTACAAAACAGAACAGGGTCTCAAATTTTGAAAACCAACTAGTGCTTGCTTATGGGGAAAGGTGCGTTGGGATGCTGCATAAAACCAGAGACTGAAATTAGCACCGATAACTTTCCATAAGCCAAATATGTAATAGACAAGACCTACTCCTTGCTCAACGAAATGGACTCAACACCACATATTCAACGCCTAGGAATATACCTGACTAGGAAGAATCTTAAAACCCATGGATATATATGTCATCGTAAGAGAATCAAGCATGTGTACAGCGGCATAAACGCAGCAGTGAAAATCCGATAAATCCCATTATCAAAATAAATTTTGAAAACAAAACACAAAGACAGTGAAATAGAGAGCAATTCTTAAATAATTCACTCATGGCATGTGATGCAACCGGGATTGACCACATCTACACCCAGAGCTGGTTGAGACATAAGGCTGGACACTTCAGTCTGATAGCATTGGTGAGTTTCGGTGAGCAAATGCAGACCCTTTGAAGTCATACTGCATGGTACCTATTCCATGGGTCCCAACTCTTCAGGTTCAAGGGATTCTTCCTCCAGCTAAAACATGCATGGGAAACCCACAGTATGGTCCACCGTGTGATTGGGAAACGATTTAAAATGCATCTCAGTTTTCGTATCCTGGTCCTCGGGTTCACCATTCCAGATGCTTTACTAACACTCTCCCCGCTTGGAGAGTCAGTGCCTTTAACCTCCTCTTTGGCACAGCTTGCAATTTCTGTGCAAGATGAACAGGAATAGGGAGAACCAATGAGAGACTAGCTGTAGGTGTCTGCACGGGCAAATGTAATGCTCATTGCCCACCAGTAAGAGGAATTAAACAAAGGCTCAGTGTGCCCTGCTGGAAACAGATTAGGGCCTGAAGCAATCCTGCGGTTTTGTGCCCAGCTCACAAGAAAGCGAGTTGAAGAAAGGAGCTCAGGGGCACTGTAATTCAAAAACCTGCAGAGTTATAAATGACAGCTATCCTCCAAAAATATATTGAAGTAAGCCTGCGAAGGGGACTTGAAAGCGGGGCAGAATTTCAGGATAACGATTGCAGGGGGTAGACTGGAATTGCCCTGAAAGCATAGGAAAAGAGGCAGAACGTCGACAATAATGCATTTGGCCAAAAAGGGCGTATGCGTTTTTTCCTGAATATATTCAGGAAAAAACGCATACGCCCTTTTTGGCCAACCAAGCAAGCCTGTAAAGAAAATCTGCACTACAATGAAGTCTCACTGCCCCACGGGCAAAAGGGCCATCTGAAAAATGTGTAAAATCCAGAAAGGTCGGACAGGATATGGAGAACAGGGAGCCTTGTTATGCTGATTGGCAGGATGTAAATTGCCAGCAGCCACCCTGGAGAAGTGTATGGTGTTTCCTGAAACACGTAAGAAACAAAGCAACACAGCCTATGGCACTTCCACTTATGGTCCTATAGCTTACGGAAATTAAAATCAAAAACAGACAGCCACCCCAATATTTGGGACGACTGTGTTCACAAGAAGTTCGTCTACAGTATCAGTTAAATATCCCAGAAAGCAAAAAATGGATAAAGAAGTTGTGGCACGTACGTGCAATGCAATATCACTCAGCAATGAAATCTGTGTCATCAGGCCCGTAGCGGCATAGTGAGTGGATGCAGGTACGGTGATTCTACGTGAACTACGTCACACAGAAAAAGAAACATCATAAGATATCACTAATACACGGAATGTAAACTTGACTACACATGAACTGAATTACAAAACAGAACAGGGTCTCAAATTTAGAAAACCAACTTGTGCTTGCTTATGGGGAAAGGTGCGTTGGGGTGTTGCATAAAACCAGAGACTGAAATTAGCACAGATAACTTTCCATAAGCCAAATATGTAATAGACAAGACCTACTCCTTGCTCAACGAAATGGACTCAACACCACATATTCAACGCCTAGGAATATACCTGACTAGGAAGAATCTTAAAACCCATGGATATATATGTCTCCGTAAGAGAATCAAGGGTGTGTACAGCGGCCGAAACGCAGCAGTGAAAATCCGATAAATCCCATTATCAAAATAAATTTCGAAAACAAAACACAAACACAGTGAAATAGAGAGCAATTCTTAAATAATTCACTCAGGGCATGTGATGCAACCGGGATTGACCACATCTACACCCAGAGCTGGTTGAGACATAAGGCTGGACACTTCAGTCTGATAGCATTGGTGAGTTTCGGTGAGCAAATGCAGACCCTTTGAAGTCATACTGCATGGTACCCATTCCATGGGTCCCAACTCTCCAGGTTCAAGGCATTCTTCCTCCAGCTAAAACATGCATGGGAAACCCAGAGTATCGTCCACCGTGTGATTGGGAAACGATTTAAAATGCATCTCAGTTTTTGTATCCTGGTCCTCGGGTTCATCATTCCAGATGCTTTACTAACACTCTCCCCGCTTGGAGAGTCAGTGCCTTTAACCTCCTCTTTGGCACAGCTTGCAATTTCTGTGCAAGATGAACAGGAATAGGGAGAAACAATGAGAGACTAGCTGTAGGTGTCTGCACGGGCAAATGTAACGCTCATTGCCCACCAGGAAGAGGAATTAAACAAAGGCTCAGTGTGCCCTGCTGGAAACAGATTAGGGCCTGAAGCAATCCTGCGGTTTTGTGCCCAGCTCACAAGAAAGCGAGTTGAAGAAAGGAGCTCAGGGGCACTGTAATTCACAAACGTGCAGAGTTATAAATGACAGCTATCCTCCAAAAATATATTGAAGTAAGCCTGGGAAGGGGACTTGAACGCGGGGCAGAATTTCAGGAAAACGATTACAGGGGGTAGACTGGAATTGCCCTGAAAGCATAGGAAAAGAGGCAGAACGTCGACAATGATGCACTTGGCCAAAAAGGGCGTATGCGTTTTTTCCTGAATATATTCAGGAAAAAACGCATACGCCCTTTTTGGCCAACCAAGCAAGCCTGTAAAGGAAATCCTCACTACAATGAAATCTCACTGCCCCCCCGGGCAAAAGGGCCAACAGAAAAAAGTGTAAAATCCAGAAAGGTAGGACAGGATATGGAGAACAGGGAGCCTTGTTATGCTGATTGGCAGGATGTAAATTGCCAGCAGTCACCCTGGAGAAGTGTATGGTGTTTCCTGAAACACGTAGGAAACAAAGCAACACAGGCTATGGCACTTCCACTTATGGTCCTATAGCTTACGGAAATTAAAATCAAAAACAGACAGCCACCCCAATATTTGGGACGGCTGTGTTCACAAGAAGCTCGTCTACAGTACCAGGTAAATATCCCAGAATGCAAAAAATGGATAAAGAAGTTGTGGCACGTACGTACAATGCAATATCACTCAGCAATGAAATCTGTGTCATCAGGCCCGTAGCGGCATAGTGAGTGGATGCAGGTACGGTGATTCTACGTGAACTACGTCACA